>NW_026596100.1:11343189-11389125 GCF_907164565.1 Psammomys obesus | reverse complement strand
ATAGATAGATAGATAGATAGATAGATAGATAGATAGATAGATAGATATCTCCACAGGTTAGTGTGTGGATATAATAGCCTTAGCTGGGGCTATTATTGCTATGGTTAAACACAATGACCAAAGAAATTTGGGGAGGAAATGATTTATTTGGGTTATATTTCCACATCATAGCTCATCCTCAAAGGAAGACAGAACAGGAACTCAAGTAGGGTAAAGACCAGGAAGCAGGAACTAATGCAAAAGTCACAAATGAGTGCTGTTTACTGACTTGTTCATCATGGCTTAATCAGTCTGTTTTCTTATAGAACTCAAGACCACTAGACCAAGTATGATATAATGCACAATGGACAGAGACCTTCCACAACAATCACTAATTTAAAAAAAATGCCCCACAGGAAGAGCCTGGAACTCATTGGAATGACACAGGAGACAACTTTCTGAACAGAACACCAACAGCACAGGCTCAAAGATAAAAAATCAATAAATAGAACCTGAATGAATCTGAATGAATCTGAAAAACTTCTGTAAATCAAAGGATACTGTCATGAGAACAAAACAACAGCCTACAGACTGGGAAAGGATCTTCACCAACCCTTTATCTCACAGAGGGCTAATATCCAGAACATATAAAGAACTCAAGAAGTTAAACAACAACAAATCAAGTAATGCAATTAAAAAATGGGGTACAATAGAGGAATATCAAAGGGCAGAGAAACACTTAAAGAAATGTTCAACCTCCTCAGTTATCAAGGAACTGCAAATCAAAATGATGCTGAGATTCCATCAGAATGGCTAAGATGAAAAACTCAAGTGACAACACATGCTGGAGAGGATGTGGAGAATCTCCATTTCTGGTGGGAATGTAAACTTGTACAGCCACTTTGGAAACCTATCTGGCAGATTCTTAAACAATTAGGAATAGTGCTACCTCAACATCCAGCTATATGACTCCTAGGTATATATCCAAAATATGCTCAAGTACACATCAAGGGCATTTGCTCAACCATGTTCATGACAGCTTTATTTGTAATAGCCAGAATCTGGAAACAACCCAGATGTCCCTAAATGGAGGAATGGGTACAGAAAATGTAGTATATTTACACAATGGAATATTACTCAGCAATTAAAAACAAGGAAATCATAATATTTGCAGGTGAATGGTGGGAACTAGAAAAGATTATCCTGAGTGAGGTATCCCAGAAGCAGAAAGACACACTGGGTATATACTAACTTAAAAGTGGATATTAGACATGTAACATAGGATAATTATACTAAAATCTGTACACCTAAAGAAGCTAAGTGACAAGGAGGACCCTGGGTAAGATGTTCAATCCTCATTCAGAAAGACAAATGGGATGGACATTGGAAGTTGGGGAAAACAAGGAACAGGAAAGGAGCCTACCATAGAGGGCTTCTGAAAGACTCTACCAAGCAGAGTAAGCAGATGCTAAGACTTGTAACCAAACTTTGGGCAGAGTGCAGGGAATCCTATGAAAGAAGGGGGAGATAGAAAGACCCGGAGAGGACAAGAGATCCACAAAGGGGAGCAACAGAACAAATTGTGATATGTCTACACAATGGAATATTACTCAGCAATAAAAAACAAGGAAATCATGAAATTTGCAGGTAAATGGTGGGATCTGGAAAAGATCATCCTGAGTGAGCTATCCCAGAAGCAGAAAGATTCACACGGTATATATTCACTCATATAGACATATAATTTAGGATAAACCTACTAAAATCTGTACACCTAAAGAAACTAATAAAGAGGGAGGACTCTTGCTAAAATGCTCAATTCCTATCCAGAAAGGCAAAGAGAAGAAGGAGAAAAGAGGGAACAAGTCAGGAGCCTGCCAGAGAGGACCTCTGAAAGGCTCTGCCCTGCAGACTATCAATGCAGATGCTGAGACTTATAGGCAACCTTTGGGCAGAGTGCAGGGAAACTTATGAAAGAAGTGGGAAACAGCAAGATCTGGAGAGGACAGGAACTCCACAAGGAGAGCAACAGAACCGAAATATCTGAGCAGAGGGATCTTTTCTGAAATTGATACTCCAACCAAGGACTATGCATGGAGATAACCTAAGACCCCTGCACAGATGTAGCCCATGGCAGTTCAGTATCCAAGTGGGTTCCATTGTAATAGGAACAGGGACTCTCTGACATGAACTTGCACTGGGTTTTCTCAGTGCCTGCTTTACATGAGTGGGTATAAAATCTTTTCCAGCAGCATAAGTAGCTTCTCAAAGAACAAGTCTTTGAAGAACATTGATTCTTCTTCTTCTAGAAGCCATCAGTTACAATGGCTCCTCAGAAAGGGTAGAATTTTGGAAGCCCCTTCCCCAGCTGTGCTGAAATTTTAGCTGGCTTAATCTTGAGCAGATCTAGTGCATGCAGTTGCCACAGGGTGAGTTCATGTGTTCAAAACTTTTGTTGTATCCAGAGAATACTGTTTGGCTGCAGGCATGTACTATCTCTGGCTCTAGCAAACTTTCTGCAAGCTCTTTCAAGATGACTCTTGAGCCTTGAGATGAGAGTGTAATGTATATATATATATATAAAAGATGACAAAAAGATAGATAGATAGATAGATAATAGATAAAAAGATAGATAGATGACATAGATATATGAGAGAGATAGATTATATAGATATAGATAGTACAGATATATCCCAATTAGAGCCATTCATTCCACAGTCTATTATTCTCTGCACACTAGATAGTTGTGGGTCATCAGAGGGAGGTGATGAAAGAGCAGGCCAATCTGTTCCTGTCAGAGACAGTCCCTGTCCCCATTACTATGAACCCACTTGGACTCTGAACTGTCATGGGCTACAGCTGTGCAGGGGTTCTAGCTTATCTCCATGAATAGTCGTTGGCTGGAGTATCAGTCTCAGAAAAGATCCCTGTGGCAAGACTTTTTGGATATGTTGCTCTCCTTGTGGAGCTCCTGTCCTCTCCAGGTCTTACTATCTTCCACTTTTTTCATTAGATTTTCTACACTCTGCCCAAAGTTTGGCTATGAGTCTCAGCATCTGCTTTGATACACTGCTGGGTAGAGACTTTCAGAGGCCCTCTGTGGTAGACTCCTGTTATGTTCTCTTTCTGTTTTCTTCCTCTTTTGATGTCCATCCTCCTTGCCTTTTTGAATGGGAATTGAGCATCTTACCCAGGGTCCTCCTTCTTGATTAGCTTCCTTAGGTGTACAAATTTTAATATGTTTATCCTATATTATATGTCTAATATCCACTTATGAGTGAATATATACCCTGTGTGTCTTTCTGCTTCTGGGATACCTCACTCAGGATGATCTTTTCCATTCCCCACCATTTACCTGCAAATTTGATGATTTCCTTGTTTTTTATTTCTGAGTAATATTCCATTGTATAGATGTACCACAATTTCTCAATCCATTGCTAAACTGAGGGGCATCTGGACTGTTTACAACTTCTGGCTATTACAAATAAAGCTGCCATGAACATGGTTGAGCAGATGTCCTTGTTGTATACTTGAGCATCTTTTGGATATATGCTAGGAGTGGTATAACTGGATCTTGAAGTAGCATTATTCCTAAATATCTGAGAATGTGCCAGATTGATTTCCAAAGTGGCTGTACAAGTTTACATTCCCACCAGAAATAGATGAAGGTTCCCCTTCCTCCACATCCTCTCCAGCATGTGCTGTTGCTTGAGGTTTTGATCTTTTTTTTTTTCTCTCCAGCAGACATGATCATTTATTTATTCACTGAAGTGTTAGATATAATACATGATGTTTTATGCATCTTTTTAATTTTTTATTAATTACACTTTATTCATTTTGTATCCCCCCATAAGCCCCTCCCTCCTCCCCTCCCAATCCCACCCTCCCTCCCCTTTCTGCATGCATGCCACTCCCCAAGTCCACTGATAGGGGAGGTTCTCATCTTCTTTCTGATCTTAGTCTATCAGTTCTCATCAAAAGTGGCTGCATTGTCCTCTACTATGGCCTGATTAGGCTGCTCCCCCCTCAGGGGGAAGTGATCAACGAGCAGGCCAATCAGATTATGTCAGAGGCAGTCCCTCTTCCCATTACTAGGTAACCCACTTGGACACTGAACTGCCATGGTCTACACCTGTACAGGGGTTCCAGGTCATCTACACGAATAGTCCTTGGTTGGAGTATGAGTCTCTGGGAAGTTCCCTGTGTTCAAATTATCTTGTTTGGTTGCTCTCCTTGTGGAGTTCCCGTCCCCTCCAGCTCTTACTATTTCCCACTTCTTACATAGAATTTCATTCACTCTGCCCCTCAGTTGGCCATCAGGCTCAGCATCTGCTTTGACAGTCTATACTGCAGAAGCTTTCAGAGGCCCTCTGTGGCAGGTTTCAAGGTTGTTTCCTGTTTTCTTCTGGCTTTCAGAGGCCCTCTGTAGCAGGTTCCGAGGTTGTTTCCTATTTTATTTTTCTTCTGATGTCCATCCTCTTTGCCTTTCAGGATGGGGATTGAACATTTTAGTTAGGGTCCTCTCTTTTGCTTAGTTGGTTTAGATGTACAGATTTTAGTGGGTTTATTCTATGTTGTATGTTCATATAAGTGAGTATATACTGTGTGTGTCTTTTTGCTTCTGGGACAACTCACTCAGGATGATCCTTTCCAGGTCCCACCATTTACCTGCAAATTTCATGATTTCCTTATTTTTCATTGCTGAGTAATACTCCATTGTATAGATGTACCACAGTTTCTGTATCCATTCTTCAGTTGAGGGGCATCTGGGTTGTTTCCAGCTTCTGGCTATTACAAATAAAGCTGCTACAAACATGGTTGAGCAAATGTCCTATTTGTGTACTTGCGCCTCTTTTGGGTATATGCCTAGGAGTGGTATGGCTGGATCTTGAGGAAGCGCTATTCCTAGTTGTCTGAGAAAGCGCCAGATTGATTTCCAGAGTGGTTGTACCAGTTTACATTCCCACCAGCAGTGGAGAAGTGTTCCCCTTTCTCCACAACCTCTCCAGCATGTGTTGTCCCTTGAGTTTCTCATCTTGGCCATTCTGATGGGTGTAAGGTGAAATCTCAGGGTGGTTTTGATTTGCATTTCCCTAATGGCTATTGAGGTTGAGCATTTCTTTAAGTGCTTCTCTGCCATTCGATATTCCTCTGCAGAGAATTCTCTCTTTATCTCTGTTCCCCATTTTTTAAGTGGATTACTTGGTTTGCTTTTCAGCTTGTTTAGTTCTTTATATATATTGGATATGAGTCCTCTGTCAGATAGAGGGTTGGTGATGATTCTTTCCCAATCTGTAGACAGTCGCTTTGTTTTGATGACGGTGTCCTTTGCTTTACAGAAGCTTTTCAGTTACATGAGGTCCCATTTATTGATTGTTGCTCTTAGAGCCTGTGCTGTTGGTGTTCTGTTCAGGAAGTTTTCTCCTGTACCAATGAGTTCTAGGGTATTCCCCACTTTTTTTTCTAGCCGATTTAATGTGTCTGGTTTTATGTTGAGGTCTTTGATCCACTTGGACTTCAGTTTTGTGCAGGGTGATAAGTATGGATCTATTTTCATTTTTCTACATGTAGACCTCCAGTTGGACCAGCACCATTTGTTAAAGATGCTATCTTTTTTCCATTGTATGGTTTTGGCATCTTTGTCAAAAATCAGGTGTCCGTAAGTGTGTGGGTTAATTTCTGGGTCTTCTGTTCGATTCCATTGATCCACCATTCTGTTTCTATGCCAGTACCATGCAGTTTTTATAAATGTTGCTCTATAGTACAGCTTGAGATCAGGGATGGAGATACCTCCAGAAGATCTTTTATTGTAGAGGATTGTTTTAGTAATTCTCGGTTTCTTGTTATTCCATACGAAGTTGAGAATTTTTCTTTCCAGGTCTGTAAAGAATTGTTTTGGCAATTTGATGGGAATTGCATTAAATCTGTAGATTGCTTTTGGTAAGATGGCCATTTTTACTATGTTAATCCTGCCAAGCCATGAGCATGGGAGATCTTTCCATCTTCTCATATCTTCCTCTAATTCTTTCTTCAGAGACTTGAAATTTTTTCATACAAGTCTTTGACTTCCTTGGTTAGGGTTACACCAAGGTACTTTATGTCATTTGTGGCTATTGTGAATGGTGTTGTTTCTCTAATTTCTTTCTCAGCCCTTTTGTCTTTTGTATACAGGAGTGCTACTGATTTTTTTGAGTTAATTTTGTATCCGGCCAATTTGCTGAAGGTGTTTATCAGCTGTAGGAGTTCCCTGGTAGAGTTTTTGGGGTCACTCATATATAATATCATATCATCTGCAAATAGTGATAATTTGACTTCTTCCTTTCCCATCTGTATCCCCTTGATCTCCTTCAACTGTCTTATTGCTCTAGCAAGGACTTCCAGAACTATGTTGAAGAGATATGGAGAGAGTGGGCAGCCTTGTCTTGTCCCTGATTTCAGTGGGATTGCTTTAAGTTTCTCTCCGTTCAGTTTGATGTTGGCTATAGGCTTGCTGTATATCGTCTTTACTATGTTTAGATATGTGCCTTGTATCCCTGATCTCTCCAGTACTTTAAACATGAATGGATGTTGCATTTTGTCAGATGCCTTTTCAGCATATAGGGAGATTATCATGTGGTTTTTTTTATTTCAGTTTGTTAATATGGTGGATCATATTGATGGATTTCCGTATATTGAACCACCCCTGCATACCTGGGATGAAACCTACTTGGTCATAGTGGATAAAATCTTTAATGGGTTCTTGGATTCGGTTTGCAAGTATTTTGTTAAGTATTTTTGCATCAATGTTCATAAGGGAGATTGGCCTGAAATTCTCTTTCTTTGTTGAGTCTTTGTGAGGTTTAGATACCAAGGTGACTGTGGCTTCATAGAATGAGTTTGGTAATGTTCCTTCTCTTTCTATTTTGTGAAATAGTTTGAAGAGAATTGTAGTTAGCTCTTCTTTGAAGGTCTGGTAGAATTCTGCGCTGAAGCCATCTGGTCCTGGGCTTTTTTTGGCTGGGAGATTTTGATGACTGCTTCTATTTCTTTGGGGGATATAGGACTATTTAATTGATTTACCTGGTCCTGATTCAGCTTTGGTAAGTCAAATTGATCAAGAAAATTGTCCATTTCATTTAGGTTTTCAAATTTTGTTGACTATAGACTTTTGAAGTAAGGCCTAATGATTGTTTGGATTTCCTCAGTGTCTGTAGTTATGTCCCCCTTTTCATTTCTGATTTTGTTGATTTGGGTGGTGTCTCTCTGCCTTTTAGTTAGCTTGGCTAAGGGTTTGTCGGTCTTGTTGATTTTCTCAAAGAACCAGCTCTTGGTTTCATTGATTCTTTGAATTGTTTTATTTGTTTCTAATTGATTGATTTCAGCCCTGAGTTTGATTATTTCCAGCCATCTACTCCTTTTTGGTATGTCTGCTTCTTCTTTTTCTAGGGTTTTTAAGTGGGCCATTAAGTTGCTTGAATGAGCTGTCTCAAATTTCTTCTTGAAGGCACTTAGTGCTATGAACTTTCCTGTTAGCACTGCTTTCATTGTGTCCCACAAGTTTGGGTATGTTGTGTCTTCATTTTCATTGAGTTCTAGAAAGGCTTTAATTTCTTTCTTTATTTCTTCCCTGACCCAGCTGTCATTTAGTAACAAGTTGTTCAGTTTCCATGTGTGTGTAGGCTTTTTGCTATTTCTGTTGTTGTTGAAGTCCAGCTTTATTCCATGGTGATCAGACAGGATACAAGGGATTATGTCAGTCTTCTTGTATCTGTTGAGGCTTGCTTCGTGACCAAATATATGGTCTCTTTTGGAGAAGGTTCCATGAGGTGCTGAGAAGAAGGTAAATTCTTTTGTGTTTGGTTGTAAAGTTCTGTAGATGTCTGTGAGGTCCATTTGATTCATGACCTCTGTCAGAGATATTGTTTCTTTGTTTAATTTCTGTTTTGTTGACCTGTCCTTTGTTGAGAGTGGGGTGTTGAAGTCTCCCACTATTAATGTGTGGGGATCTATATGTGGTTTAAATTTTATCAATGTTTCTTTTACAAATGTGGGTGCTCTTGTATTTGGGGCATAGATGTTCAGGATTGCGATGTCTTCCTGGTGGAATTTTCCCTTGATGAGTATGAAGTGTCCTTCCTCATCTCTTTTGATTAATTTTGGTTGAAAGTCTATTTTATCAGATATTAGAATGGCTACTCCTGCTTGTTTCTTGGGTCCATTTGCTTGGAAAGTCGTCTTCCAACCTTTTACCCTCAGGTAATGTCTATCTTTGTGTCTTAGGTGTGTTTCTTGCATGCAACAGATTTCTGGGTTTTGTTTACATATCCATTCTGTTAATCTGTGTCTTTTTACTGGAGAGTTGAGTCCATTGATGTTGAGAGAGATTAATGACCAGTGGCTGTTAGATCCTTTGATTTTGATGTTGGCTGTGATCATAAGGTTGTGTGCTTGGTTGCTTTTTGTTTTACTGTAGTAAGGTTAATTATTTCCTGTGTTTTCTGAACAGAAGCTAATTTTCTTGGGTTGTATTTTCCCTTCCAGTGTCTTCTGTAATGCTGGATTTGTGTGTAGGTATTGTTGAAATTTGTTTTTGTCATTGAATATCTTGTTTTCTCTGTCTATGAGGACTGAGAGTTTTGCAGGTTATAGTAGCCTGGGATGACATCTGTGTTCTCTTAGGGTCTGCATGATATCTGTCCAGGCCCTTCTGGCTTTCATAGTTTCTGTTGAAAAGTCAGGTGTGATTCTAATGGGTTTGCCGTTATATGTTACTTGGCCTTTTTCCCTTGTAGCTTTTAGTATTTTTTCTTTGTTCTGTATACTTACTGTTTTGATTATTATGTGGAGGGAGGATTTTCTTTTCTGGTCAAATTTGTTGGGTGTTCTGTAGGCCTCATGTATCCTTATTTGCTTCTCCTTTAACTTGGGGAAATTTTCTTCAATGATTTTATTGAAAATATTTTCTGGGCCTTGGAGAAGGGAGTCTTCTTTTTCTTCTATACCTATTATTCTTAGATTTTGTCTTTTCATATTGTCTTGGATTTCTTGGACAGTCTGTGTCAGGAATTTTTTGGATTTAACATTTTCTTTGACAGATATGTCGATTTCTTCCATTGTATCTTCTACACCTGAGATTCTTTCTTCCATTTCTTGTATTCTGTTGGTTATGCTTACCTCTCTAGTTCCTGTTTTCTTCCCTAAATTCTTCCTCTCCATTATTTCCTCCATTTGTGTTTTCTTTAATTTTTCTAGTTCTATCTTCAGGTCTTGAGTTGTTTTGTTTACTTCCTTCACCTGTCTGCTTGTATTTTCCTCTTTTTCTTTTAGTTCCTTCAACTCTGTCTCTTTTATTCCTTTCAGTGATTTAATTATTTCTTCTCTGAAGGCCACAAGCTGTTTGGCTGCATCTTCCCGTATTTCTTCATGGATGGCCCTAATCTGCTTGTCTTTATCTTCCTCCATTTCTTTACGAATAGCCATGATCTTTTGAGGTTTTGATCTTAGCCATTCTGATGGGTATAAGGTGACATCTCAGGGTTGTTTTGATTTGCATTTTCCTTTTTTTTTCTTTTTTTAACTTTTTATTTTTTATTAATTACACTTTATTCATTTTGTATACCCCATAAGCCCCTCCCTCCTTCCCTCCTGGTCCCACCCTCCCTCCTCTTTCTGCATGCATACCACTCACTCCCCAAGTTCACTGATAGGGGAGGTTCTCCTCTCCTTTCTGATCTTAGTCTATCAGTTCTCATCGAAAGTGGCTGCATTGTCCTCTTCTGTGGCCTGGTAAGGCTCTTTCCCCCCCCCCCCCAGGGGGAGGTGATCAAAGAGCATGCCAATCAGATTATGGCAGAGGCAGTCCCTCTTCCCATTACTATGGAACCCACTTGGACACTGAACTGCCATGGGCTACACCTGTGCAGGGGTTCCAGGTCATCTCCACGAATAGTCCTTGGTTGGAGTATGAGTCTCTGGGAAGTTCCCTGTGTTTAAATTATCTTGTTCTGTTGCTCTGCTTGTGGAGTTCCCGTTCCCTCCAGCTCTTACTATTTCCCACTTCTTACATAAAATTCCATTCACTCTGCCCATCAGTTGGCCATCAGGCTCAGCATCTGCTTTGACAGTCTATACTGCAGAAGCTTTCAGAGGCCCTCTGTGGCAGGTTTCAAGGTTGTTTCCTGTTTTCTTCTTCTGGCTTTCAGAGGCCCTGGACTAAGAATGTTGAACATATCTTTAAGTGTTTCTCAGCCTCTATTGAGAATTCTCTGTTTAAAAATTATTAAAAAGTAAAAAATAAAATGAAAATTTAATGGTGTTTTACACCACAAAAGAAGCCCTAAGTAATAAAGGGACAATTGCTTATATCTTATTATTGTAGCAAAGGAAAAAAAATAAACATCAATAGGAATTCCAGAAAGTACATTTTTGCATGTTAAACAACAAAGATTAGTGATTAAATCAAACAGGAAGTTAACACATTTGCTGACCAATTTCCCTTATAAAAACATAGGCAAAAATAGCCAGTAAAATACAAGTGGGTACCTTAGTAAGGGGAACAAGGACTGTCTCTGACCTGAACTTAGTGGTAGCTCTTTGACCTACTCCCCTGGATGGGGGAGTAGCCTTGATAAGCCACAAAGGAGGACAATGCAGCCAGTATGGATGAGACCAGATAAGCTAGTTTCTGATGGAAAGGGAGGAGTACCTCCCCTATCTGTGAACTTTGAGAGGTACATAGGAGGAGATGAGGAAGAGAGGGTGGAAATTGGAGGAGAGGAGGGAGGGGACTACAGCTGGGATACAAAGTGAATAAACTGTCATTAATATAAAAATTTTTATTAAAATGAAAAAAGGTATACCCCCATGACAAAATGCTGAGGAAACAAAAGCAAAACAATAGTTCAAGTCATGTATGTTGGAAGTGGGTGGTGTGCTCCTTACATTAAACTACTCAAGAGTCCCAAATTTTTTTATGGGGCTTCCCTTACTATAAATTGTAAGAAAAGGAGGAAATGGTTTCTGAAGGGAATAAAGTAGGTGGTTCTTTGTTTAGATTGACAGGCTTGCATTTTATAAGCCTTTGCTTATTTTGCATGTCTCTTCCCATGATTCTTCTGATTTAAAAGATTAACAAGGCATGGCCCCAAGTAGTTCATTTCTGTAGTTTCAGATCTTAGAACAGTGCTTGGAAATATTTACTAAAAGAGAGGCCTTTCTGAAATAGCAAATTGTTAGGTTATGCCCATGCCTTATATAGGAAAAATAAGCTATCCAGAGCCAGCCTTCATAGAATATGAGGATAGGACCCACTTTTTACTTTTTTGACTGAGATTTTTATATTTGAAGGTAGTTACATGTATAAGAGTAAGGAGGGTTTTACTGTTGTTTAGCCTATTTTTTTCAGCTACAAGATTTTTATGCTGCTTCAAGTTTTGTTACAGCTTTCTATTAGAATATTAAATTTTTCTGTTTTTTTGCATTTCATCAGTGCTCATTAAGTTTTCTTAGAGCAGCTTTTTAAAGTCTCTATCTATTCATGCTGATTATTATCAGGTCCATTTCTAGCACTTTATTCTTATTGTTACATGACTCATCATTTCTTTAATATATTTTTTCTTCTTTTTGGTTTGTGGTATTGTCAAAGCACTGAAAGATTAGGCATATATTATATTCTTTATTACAGGAGCTTATTCCTGCCTCTTTTTTCATAAATTCTAAGCAGATTGGTTATTTTGTCTGAGTCAATAGTTACTTCCATTGTTTCAGCACTCCTATCTAGGCATCTATATCTAGGTCTGAGTTCATAGATATTTGCTTGTCAATGTATTGTTAGGATGCTATCACTTAAGAGATATCCAGCTAAATGCATCTCAAATCCGTACTTGGTAGCCTGAGTCAGATATATATCTTGAAATGGAAATCCATTCCTAAGTGTTTCCTTTTGACTATATATGATTGATTATTATTATTATTTATTATTTCTATATGGTCAGTTACTGTTGTTGTTCTCTCAGCTTTGCACAGAATCGTGTTGCGTGTGTCTGGGGGAGGGTGCAGCATTAAAATTCTCTTGTCATAATATGGCCACCACCAAGTTGTGTCAAATTTCAAGTTCACCATCAACAAAACCAGCACTGCCCTAAAGTAAGACAAAGGTCCACGCTGTTGTGGGATGTGCTTACTGCTATGATTGTCTCACTTAAATCTACTGATGCAGCCACAGATGATATTGGTAGAATAAAAATTGAAACCCTGGAGCCTTGTGACTTCCATTGTCATAAGGGTTGTTCCACAGATGTTAGTCTGCCAATTTGGAATGCTGTACCCAGTCTCTGTTGATTCACAAGCCAGCACTGAGTTCAAAGGTCAAAATGCTGGGCTAAATACCTTATATTATTCTTAATAGGTAGAGACTTGCCTACCTTACAATGGCCAAGTTTTAAACAATGTTAGTGATCAAGGTGTTAAGTGGGTCACATATACTTCTCATAGCCACTACAGTCTATGTTGTGTCTCAGGGTCACTTCAAGTCTGGTGAGGATGAAGAAGTACATCTGAATATTTCACAAGTCTCTCCTAATGCCAGGGCGGATAAGCTGTGAACTTCAGAGTAGAAAAAGAGGCCTTTTGGTTTTTTCTGGGTACCAAGTTTCATCACAGAGAGCCTACTCTGAGCTGCAAGGCTATGCTATCTCCCTTGTCTTCCTAGTGGATAGGATTTCTTGTCCCTCATCTACTGTCTGCAGTTGGAAAGTGTGTAATAGAAGCAGTCTCTGACACTTGTGCAACAACAGATAATTTAGTATTTGGATTTAGGAAGCTGAGGATGAGGGTATCAGATTTGGGAGATGAACTATTTGTTCAGTTAGACTTCTTTATCAATTGGGCAAGATTTAGAAATTACCTGGGAGACACAACTTTAAATGTGATTGTGACAATGTCACTTAGGTAGGACAATCCACCCTGATTGTAGGCAATGCCATTTCTAATATGGGCTACCTTGCCAAAAGACAAAGTAGAAAGTGAGAACAACACAAACATGCATTGTGCCTTGCTTCCTGACTATAAATTTAATATAACAAGCTACCTCACTGCCATGCTTTCCTAGCCATGATGAATTGAATCCCCTGAAACCATAAATGAAAATAAACTTTTTCTCATGCTTTTGTCACAAATGTGATCACAGTTGCAAGAATAGTAACTAATAGAGAAAACTGGGTCTGATAAACCACCTTGTTGCTAAGAAAAACTTGACCATGTGATTCTTAGGCCTTTGGATCTGGTTTGAAAGAGGAATGCTTGTGAGTCGGAAGGATGGATATTTGAGTGTTCAAAGGAAGAGTTTGAAGCTGTGAGCTATAAGCTGAGTTAAATTACATGAGACAATCTGGTAGGAACTTCAAAGACAAAAATGCTGACAGAAATTCAGTGTGGGGCCTGACTCATGAAGTTTTAGAGGAATACAAAGAGGCAAGTCATTCAGTGTCAAGTACTGAAAGCTTCCTGTATTATAAGTATCATTTTTCTGATGTTGAGGTCACTAAGAACTTACAATAGAGGGAAGAGATTGGCTATGTCTGGTACTATATTTTTGGTACTTTAATGTAACTGTTTTTATTAATTAACTTATTTCTCAACTGTAACTATGCTCTGGAATATCTCTCTTTCTGTAGTGTTTTTCTCCTCTGAACCCACCCTTCCCCCAGTAGGGTGATGTTTTTCCAAAGATAGCATATCCCTTTTCAAATTCCTTTGTTATAGTCTCCCATTTTGGGACTGTTCTCATTATTTTATCTTGCAAACAACTAAGTTTTTTCTACTTCCTTCTTTACCTCATCTGTTTCAGTTTCATCAGGCTCTTCTCAGAATAAGAGAAGAATGACCTGATGCTACATGCTATGGAATATGACTTCAGATATGTGCTTCTGCTCATCTACATTCAACCTTTCCTTTCCTACTTTTACTTTTGCCTTATAAACTCAAAAATAAGACATCAATATTTTCCTTACTCTTGAATTTTTTCTATCTACAGAGTTAATGTTTATAGTCATTCATATTTTCCTTATGCATTGTACATAATCTTATAATTAATTTCCTATTTTATTATATTGTAATCCATCCTCCAAGAATGGAAATAATGGATTGTTTTCAAACACTGACATATTAATACTGTCCGGTATATACCCAGCTATTCACCAAATTGCTATTTATAGGAGCTTTATTTTCTCTTGCTGTTCTAAAGTAATAAAAATTTGAGATTCTTGGAAAATATTGTAATGATACTCAAATTCAGGCAACTGCTTCAAGATCTTTGTGCTTCTCTTTTCACTCAGTTCTTGCAACTGGAATTATTAAAAGAATTTTGAATTTAAATTATTTTGTTGGAATGTAACAAATTCACAGAAAGGATATAATTCATTTGAAAAACAAAGTATTACTTATCAACAAAATATTTGAAGCTTTTTATTAGAAAGAATTTGCTTAATATACCCTAGACATACTAGAAAAAAATATCAAAAAAGAGCTGTCCCAGAAGCAGAAAGACACATACAGTATATACTCACTCATATAGACATATAACATAGGATAACCCTACTAAAATCTGTACATCTAAAGAAACTAATCAAGAGAGAGGACTCTGACTAAAATGCTCAATCCCCATCCCAAAAGGCAAAGAGGATGGACATCAGAAGAATAAGAAAACAGGAAACCACCTAGAAAGCTGCCACAGAGGGCCTCTGATAGGCTCTGCCCTGCAGACTATCAAAGCAGACACGGAGACTTATGGCCAACTGTTGGGCAGAGTACATGGAATCTTATGTAAGAAGTGGGAAATAGTAAGATCTGGAGAGGACAGGAATCCCACAAGGAGAGCAACAGAATCAGAAAATTTGAATACAGGGGTCTTCCTAGAGACTCATACTCCAAGCAAGTACTATGCATGGAGATAACCTAGATACCCTGCAGAGATGTAGCCCATGGCAGTTCATTGTCCAAGTGGGTTACATAGTAATGGGAAGAGGGACTGCCTCTGACATAATCTGATTGGCCTGCTCTTTGATCACCTCCCTCTGAGGGGGGAGCAGCCTTATCAGGCCACAGAAGATGACAATGCAGATCAAAAGGAAGGAGAGGAGGACCTCCCTCCTCTCCTTGGGGACTTGGGGAGAGGCATGTGTAAAGAAGGGAAGGGAGGGTGGGATCGGGAGGGGAGGAGGGAGGGGCTTATAGGGGAATACAAAGTGAATAAAGTATAATTAATAAAATTAAATTAAATTAAAAATAGAAATACTTTTAAATAATTAACATATTCAAGTTATAAAAAATTTGTTACAGTAATTGTGATAAAAAGTTGTTTTGTGGACAAGATATTAAAATGGTAAGATTTCTTTTAATATTGATATAATTAACAACTAGAAAAATACTTTCATGATTCTGTAATCTATATATAATTAATCTGTCTATCTATCCAGTTACCTGCCTATCTGCCTAGTATGTATCATCACCATCATCTTTCCCCTCTTCTCTCTCTCTTTCCATCTCTCCTTCCTTCTCTTTCTCTCTGAGTTTTTTTTAATATGTTAGGAAAGGTTTGATTATTGGCAGAAATGCGTAAGTACAGATAAAAATATGGTCTGGAAAGATGGCTCAGTGAGAAATTGTTTCCTTCACAAGCATGAAATACGTGTGCCTGGATTCCTAGCCTCCACACATACAGTAGGGAATGTAGCTGTGCACATATAATACCAGTGCTGTGGAGATGGAGATAGACTGATTCCAGTCTAGCTAATTGGTGAAGTTTAGGTTCAGTGAGGGACCATGTCACAAGTAGGATGGAGAATGACAGAGAAAGAACTGAATGTCAACTTCTGATTTCTACCTTCAGCCCCCACTCCCCGGTGCAAACGCATGTGCATACAAACACCCTGCCTCATGCCCACACCCATCCAAACCTTTACAAACAAGAGAAAACCTTTATATAGTAAGAAAAGTTCATGTCTTTGTTCATGTCTATGTTCATTTTCATAGAACTAAGAAAAATACTGTGTTTTCAAAAATAGCTCCTGATATGAGCATAGTGAATTCATATTTCTGATGGAGAGAAGATCCTCTAAATTTGTGAATTCATGCAAATGACTAAATAAAATGTACTTTATCTAGACATGAGTGTTATTCAGTCATGCAAAAGGTATTTCCTCTTTCTAAGATCTGTTCCATGCCCCCTCTCACCTTGGGATTTTGCTTTCTGATGGGTACCATGGCCTTAGCCAGCAAAAAGGAAACACAAAGGATGTTTTTTATGAGTGTCAGACAGAAACAAAACTGATTTACTTCTTTTCTATCTATAACTATTAGATTACACATTTCTTTTTAAGAGAAAAGATTGCTCAGCTTTCCTGGGAATATTGCTTTAGAACTGGGATCCTGAAAGCTAAGGCATGATACTAAAAGGCAATACAGCACTTTTCTTTATGTGTTCTTTTTTACAGTTAAATAGTAAGAGACATCCAGAAATTTACAGTTGGCAAAAATAAATTTTATCCATAATTTTAAAAATTAATAATTACAAAGAGCAATGAAAAAATTCATTCAAAATTTAGTTAATTTCTTACTCACAAACACTTCTCTTTTCAATGCTCAGTCACTTTGTAATAGCAACAAAATTTAGTAGGTAAATAAGAGATTAAATAATGTGCACTGCAAGAAAAATAGATTAGAACACCAATCGACAGAACATTGCCTTTCCCCAGATCGAGATTCTTAGATAGAAATTGTTAGTTTTATTTTTTATAGTTGAAGTACCAATTAAATATAAACTTTTCCTTGATTAATTTTACCCTCTAATAAAATGATCCATAAATAGCACATTAAAAAAGTTATATGATATCGGTGCTTAAAAACATGATAAATCACACGATGAATGAAATCCTCTTAGAAGTTCAAGTCTGGTCTGTGAGAGTCTTGGGCCCATTGTGCTAAATTTTATCTATCTATCTATCTATCTATCTATCTATCTATCTATCTATCTATCTATCATCTATGTATACATATATTTGTACATATATGAGGGATCTATAGAGTTCGTTCCCTAGGGCTAAGACTTTTTTAAAAAGGCTCAGGAGGGGCCTTTTAAACACACACATACACACAAATGCATACACACAGACACACTCTTTATAGCAAAATGAAATATGTATATTTATTTTTGTGAAATATGCAATTTATGTAATTTGCATATTTGTCAATATATTTTTGATCATTCACAAGTGATACTTCTGGTGTCATCCTTCATGGATGAAGGATAGCTAAGCCCAACAGAGGTAGTGGTCTAAAGGGGGAAATTACTGTCTTCCTCACTTTATTTCTCTGATGCTTTTCCTTGTAGACTGATGTTCACATTCTTTTGTGATTTTATGAGTTAATCAACATTTTACACATATCTCTTTACGTCTTTCAAGTTTTAAAATAACCCTAGGATAGTCAGAGGATTCTGTTCTCAAAGGGAGGTAAAGATCAAGGAAGAGTCTAGAAGTTGCCTATGGCACAGCTTATGACATATAGTTTGCTGAAAGCTCTTCTAAGTTGTTTTGAGACTTGTTGGGTGACCAATTTGTCAAGTCATTTTGACATCTTGGCACATGCTTCTGAGAAGAATAGTTAGGAATATGTTCTTTTACAAAGATTAAAATTTTCATATTGAAACAAGTGGCTTATTAAGTTTACATTTTTTGGTAAAGTATGTATAACTGTCTATCATGGGTTTGTTATAAATGTATAGTTTTCCAGATACCATCAAAATTTTTACTGCTCTCCCTTTTTTTATAATAAATGAAATTTGGAACTCAAATCTCTTGAAGCTGGGCTAACATCTCACAGATCTGTTATGGATACTGTTTCTATTTCATATATATTTATACTTTGTCTGCATGTATACCTGTGTATCATATATACGTTTGGTGCCCACTGAGGCCAGAAGAAGGCACAAGATCCTCTGGGAGTGAAATTACAGATCATTGAGAGTTTCTATGGGACACAGGAAATCCATCTCAGGTCTTCTGGAAGAGTGTAAAGTATTCTTAACACAAAGCCATTTTTCCAGCCCCAAAACTGTTGTTATTATTTTTTTATTTAAAAAATCAGTGAAGAATAAGCTTTCTGTGGCTGTTATCACCAACTTTTTATCACAAAGCCAGGAATTATTTATGGTCTTAGCTCTGTAATCTCAGTATTGATCCTTGCTCTTCAATGTTTCTTCAGAGGTTATATGAAAACATTCCCATAAAGCTCAAAGTAATCTAAACTTACTTCTTGAGAGCCAATGTTTGTTTTGAAGAATTAAATAAAATAATAAAAATTGAGAAGGAAGTAAATTGTGCCCTATGTATCCTTTTTGCCTTTAATGGGTATAATTTATTGTAAATTACAAATAATTCTTAATCTTGATAAATGAAAAAGTAAGCATATTTTTTAAATGTTGGTATTGTACATACTGAGAATAAGATGGAGAGAATGGAGAAGCTAAATGGAAGGACACAATCTCAGGCTTAAGTTCTGTATACATAAAGCAACAAACAAAGTAATCTAATTTAAAAATGGGGAACAGAGCTAAATAGAAAACTCTCTGTAGAGGAATATCAATTGGCAGAGAAACACTTAAAGAAATGCTCAACCTCATTAGCCATTAGGGAAATGCAAATCAAAACAACCCTGAGATTTCACCTTACACCCATCAGAATGGCCAAGAAGAAAAACTCAAGTGACAACACATGCTGGACAGGTTATGGAGAAGGGGGAACCCTCCTCCACTGCTGGTGGGAATGTAAACTGGTACAACCACTTTGGAAGTCAATCTGGCGCTTTCTCAGACAATTAGAAATAGTGCTTCCACAAGATCCAGCTATACCACTGCTTGGTATATACCCAACTTAGTTGACTGCTCTTTGATAACTCCCCCCTGATGATGCAGCCTTGCCATGCCACAGAGGAAGAGAATCCAGGCAGTCCTGATGACTTAACAAGCTATGGGCAGATGATAATAGTGGCGAACACCCCTTTTCAGTGGACTAGGAGAAGGGGATAGGGGTAGATGGAGGGAGGGTGGGACTGGGGCAGTTGAGCAAGGATACATCAATAGAAATCTATAATGAATAAATTGTGAAGAAAAAAATACAGAAAGTATTAATCCTAAAAAACAGAATGGAGGGAAGAATATTAGAGGAATGAATACAATTAAAATGCATCATGTACCTGTATGACAATGACATGATATAACCCATTACTTTGCATAATTTTCATGGGTTAATAAAAAGAAAAAGAAAACATTCAGATAAAAAAAATTCAAACAAGTCTAATATTGACTGTTAGAATTTCTGTGAGAAAGTGAAATGAGGGCATATGAAGGTGAAACTTGGTTTAATAATGACATTGGGGCTTCCCTCATTAAATTATCATGGACACTGATGTACAAGCTTCATTAAGGAAGAAGGGTTTACTGGGTAGTAGCAGCTAAATAGTGCTGGCGAGAGGGAACGAATGATCTGACTGAAACAAGGAAAGCTGAAGTGATGGAAGGGAAGGAGGAAAGCAAACAATTATTGACATGAAGCTAGGCTGTTGATGGTGACTTCAAGAAAGATTTTTTTTCTGGAACATTTGAAGAATATTGTCTTTATTCTAAGAAAGTTGATGAATTATCAAATATTTAAAATGCAAAGAGATGAATTATAAAATTTTTGAGAAGATGACGACTAGCTTTAGTTGAACTGGTTCTGGCAGGAGACCCACAGGATTTTTTGTTGTTGTTGTTTGGTTTTGTTTTGCTATTTGATGACATATCTTTCTTTTATAGTTGCACCTGTTCCAGGTTCAATTTTTAGTGGACGGTATTAAATGCATCATATCCTAATACTTTTCTCAAATGTGAAACAGTGACTGCACATTGAAGGAACTGCTCCAGAAAGGGAGTGCCATGATTTCTTTTTAACCCAAGCATTCTTAGTTACATTTTTGTCTGTAGTGGTCAGCATTTTATGCTTTCAATATAAATATGTCACATATTGTCATAAATCAAATGTGCTGGAAGTTTCTCTCAAAAATCTGTCACAGGCCATTAACAGGTGTCATCCGGGAAACACTGCCATGGTATTTTGACACATCCTTTAACCAAGATTGAACTGGGAACTATTGATTATTTCTTTAGAATCACGCCATGCTCTGAAAGTTGGTACCTATTTTTTTTCTTTAAACTAAAGCTGATTTTTCTGCATAAACAAGCTTTTCTATTGAAAATAATAGTTGTCTTCTTACTCATGCCCATAAAATTTAATGAAAGGAAAGAAGAGAAGCACAATAAAAAAAATACAAAGATGAGTAAATGAACCAATGGAAGGAAACTGGTTTTTAGAGGAGGAACTAACAGCAGTCTGAATCAATTACGGAGGGAAAGGGTTCAGAATATAACTGAAGCTTAAGATCATTTTTACTATCACTTGTGTTAAATCAACACTCAGCAAAACTCAAGGAAACTTCTGGTAGGCTCACTACTTAGTAATTATCTGAATACTAGATGCAGTGATATACTACTCATGTTATAATAGAGTGAAAAAAAAACGTAAAAGCAGAAATGATGAGTGGCAGAAACAGAGTAAGCTGCTGCAGTGATTATTGGCCATTTCCTGGGAGATGCACCACCCTTTCATTTGATGTATAGCAATGCTGCATGCTGGTGTTTTGATGACTTACCTTACTCCCTAGTCTGTAGCAGAGGCAAAGACTACTGACAAATTCTCCACAATTTCCTTGGGCTGGCATTCTCTGTATGAAATGAAGGCTCAGAAACACAGCTTTGAGACAGAAAATAAAGCCTTACGATACTTACTATATGTAGCACTTGTTTT
Source organism: Psammomys obesus (assembly GCF_907164565.1). Classification (NCBI taxonomy): domain Eukaryota; kingdom Metazoa; phylum Chordata; class Mammalia; order Rodentia; family Muridae; genus Psammomys; species Psammomys obesus. Next base: position 11,368,273 of record NW_026596100.1, on the reverse strand, counting down.
TAAACTCTATTTTATTTGGGGTGTTTAGACTGCTACCTCCCTTCTACCAACCCTTTAACTCTAGGTAGGAAATAGAAGATTAGTGGGGAGAGGGAGGTCAGAGCCCTTTACTTCTCCCTGCTGTTTAGGGTCAATGGGTTCTTTTAGGGATATATCAGTCTTCTTTGACAGCAAACACAGCCAATAGTTTCCTCCATGACACTGAGCCCAAAAGCATTTCTCTTTGTCTGTCTTGCTCCAAACTGCTACACCATTCATTTCTGCTCTCTCCAAACTGCTTCACGCCACACAGCAGCAATGCACACTACACATTTTCTCTTTCTGGGCTCTCGTATTCATATCCTCAGAGCCCTAGAACACACCCCTTTCTGTGCCACACAAGGCAGGCTGTTACCAGCTATCAAAGGCCATGCCCCACACATGATGATTATTAGTTGTGGACAAACTGAAGCCCAACTAAAATCCCACACAGGATTAAAACAAAAACATATTTACACAACATAACTGAGTTTACAAGAACCCAAAACTTCCATTACAGCTATAGCCTCCTGTTGGCTGATTCTAGACAAGCCCCCTACCACTGAAGTACATAGCCAGCTTAATTTTGCTTTGTTTGTTTGTTAATGAGACAGGATCTCACTCTGTGAACCAAGCTGGTCTGGAACTTACTTTGTAACACAGGCTGCCCTTGAACTCATGTAGAATCTCCTGCCTCAGCCTCCCAGGTCTGCTATTGCAGGCATGAATCAACACCCAGTTTTTTTTTTTCTTTAGAACTATTCTTTTTTAAATTAATTTATTTATTTGGTTACTACAATTTATTCACTTTGTATTCTGGCTGTAGCTCCCTTCCTTATCTCCTCACAGTCCCATCCTCCTTCCCTCTTTCTCCTAAATGTCCCTCCCATAGTCCACTGATAGGGGAGGACATCCTTCCCTTCTATTTGACCCTAGCCTATCAGGTTTCATCAAGACTGGCTGTTTCATCTTCTTCTGTGGCCTGGTAAGACTGTACCTCCAGGGAGAGGTGATCAAAGAGCCAACCACTGAGTTCATGTCAGAGTCAGTCCCTGCTTCCCTTACTAGGGAACACACTTGGAGACTCAGCTGCCATGGGTTACATCTGAGCATGGGTTCTAGGTCCTATCCATGCATGGTCCTTGGTTGGAGTATCAGTCCCAGCAGGCCCCTTAGGCCCAGGTTTTATTGCTCTGTGTTCTCCTTGTGGAGTTCCTGTCCTCTCCAGGTCTTTCTGTCTCCCTCTTCTTCCATAAGGTTTCCTGTATTCTTCCCAAAGTTTGGCTATGAGTCTCAGTATCTCCTTCGATACCCTTATGATAGAGTTTTTCAGAGGCCCTCTGTGAAAGGCTTCTATCCTGTCCTTTGTCTTCTCCTACTTCCAATGTCTATCCTGTTTGCCCTTCTGAGTGAAGCTTAAGGCTCTTCCCTAGGGTCCTCTTGTTGTTTAGCTTCTTTAGGACTACAGGTTTTAGTATTTTATCCTGTGTTATATAGTTAATATCCAGATATAAGTGAATATATGCCGTGTGTGTCTTTCTTCTGGGTTACCTCGCTCAGGGTAGCTATTCTACCAAAAGCTATCTACAGATTCAATGAAATTCCCATCTCAATACCAACACATTTTTTTAACAGAACTTGAAAAAAATAATTCTCAATTTTATATGGGAAACCTCAAACCCCAGAAATGCTAAAACGATCCTGTACAAGAAAAATCTTCTGGAGGTATCTCCACCCCTGATATCAAGCTGTATTAGAAAGCAACAGTAATAAAAACGGCATGGTCCTGGCATAGAAACAGACTGGTGAATCAATGGAATAGAATTGAGGACCAAGAAAGAAACCCACATACCTACAGAAAATTGATTTTTGACAAAGAGCCAAAACCATACAATGGAAAAAGATAGGATCTTTAACAAATGGTGCTTGTCTAACTGGATGTCTACATGTAGAAAAATGCAAATAGACTCATATTTATCACCTTGCACAAAAGGAAAGTCCACATAGTTCAAAAACCTCAAAATAAAAGCAGACACATTAAATCAGTTAGAAGAAAAAGTGGAGAAGAGCCTAGAACTCATTGACACAGGTGACAACTTCCTGAACAGAACACCAACAGCACAGGCTCTAAGATCAACAATCAATAAATGTGACCTCATGAAACTGAAAAGCTTCTGTAAAGCAAAGGACACTGTCATCAGAACAAAATGACAGCCTACGAACTGGGTAAAGACTTTCACCAACCCTACATCTGACAGAGGACTAATACCCAGAATATATAAAGAACTCAAGAAGTTAAACAGCAACTAACCAAGTAATCCAATTAAAAAATGGGGTACAGAGCTAAACAGAGAATTCTCAATAGAGGAATAATGAATGTCAAAGAAACACTTAAGAAGAATTCAAAGTCCTTAGTCATCAGGGAAATGCAAATCAAAATGACCCTGAGATTTCACTTCATACCCATCAGATTGACTAAGTTCAAAAACTCAAGGGATGATGCATGCTGTAGAAGTTTTTGAGAAAGGGGAACACACCTCCAATGCTGGTGGGAATGTAAACTTGTATAACCACTTTGGAAATCAATCTGGCACTTTCTTAGAAAATTAGCAATAGTGCTACCTCAAGATCCAGCTATACCACTCCTGGGTATATATCCAAAAGATGTTCAACAGTACAATAAGGATATTTGCTCAACTATGTTCATAGCAGCTCTATTCACAAGAAAATCATGAAATTTGCATGTAAATAGTGGGAACTAGAAATATTCTTAGTGTAGAGATTTTTCTCTCTTCACATTATGGAACACAATAAATATATCTGAGAGGGACATGTACTGATCTTAACAAGTCTTCACCAGTTCTGAATGTGTGCACAAATGCTCCAGGAATGCAGGAAGCAAACAAAGATGGCACAAGCTCTGATGATGTTATTTGAAGCTGTGTACCTCTTGCTTAAAAGCCTGAGTTATTTTGGTTACATATCTTCATTAACCTTGATAGTTTGGAGGAATTCTTTGTCCTTATTTCTTTAGGTATTGCACTGAATATTTCTTGCTTAATCTAGGATTCCATTTACCCAATGCTGAATCATTTTTGTCATGTGTAATGTCTCTTCTTAGTCTTTTGTACATTTTCCAGTCCTGTGTTGTGTATCTCAGTTCTTCAGTCTAGTGTTTTGAACTGTTTTAACATTACTCTCTCTCTAATTTCTACAGTATGTTCATTTTCTTGAATATATGATTTATAGTTACTTTGAGGCCATGTCTAATATATCTTTTACCTAGCTGTAATATCTGTTTCACAATTGTGTCTATGTGCCTGTGTGTACACGCATGTGGTTACATGTATATACATGAGTTTGAGTTAGTTTGCATGCAGAGGCTATAGATTAACCTTGAGTATCTTTTGTAATTACTCTTCTTTTTTTAATTTTAATTGTTTATATTAATTTCAGTTTATTAACTTTGAATCCCAGATGTAGCCCTCTCCTTCACCCCTCCCACTCCCACCTTCCCTTCTTCATGTCTTCCCATGCCCCTCTCTAAGTCTACTGATGGGGAGATCTTCTTCCCTTCCATCTGACCCTAGCCTATTAGGTCTCATAAGGACTGGTTGCATTGTCCTCTTCTGTGGTAAGGCTACTCCCCTCTCAGGGGGAGGTGATCAAAGGGAACCCACTTACACAATGAGCTGCCATGGGCTACATCTGTGCAGGGATTCCAGGTTATCTTCATGCATGCTCTTTGGTTGGTTTACCAGTTTTAGAAAAGACCCCTGGGCCCAAATTTCTTGGATCTGTTGCTCTTCTTGTAGAACGCCTGTCCCCTCCAGGTCTTTCTATCTCCTTAATTGCTGAGTAGCATTCCACTGTGTATATGTACCACAATTTCTGTATTCATTCCTCAGCTGAGGAATATATGTGTTGTTTCCAAGTTCTGGCTATTATGAATAAAGCTGCTACAACATGGTTGAACAAATGTCCTTGAGTACTTGAGCATATTTAGGATATATCCCTAGGAGTGGTATAGCTGCATCTTGAGGAAGCACTATTCCTAATTGTCTGAGATGTGCTGTTTTATTTTTTGAGACAGGCTCTCTCCCTGTACCCGGACCTTCACAATTTGCCCCTTGGCTGATTTTTCTGGTATGCCTAAATGATTCTACTTTCAACATCTCTCCAATTCTGTAATTACAAATGTATACTTAAGAGCCTGTTTTAATTTTGTTAATTTCTTTTCTTTCAATTTATATATATATTTTATAACATGAGTTGTGAAGTATCAAACTCATGTTTTCATGCTTGGACATCAAACATCTTACCAAGTGATACTTTTCCAAGCAGCTGTGAGTCTGTTTTACTGTTACTTTTTCTGTGAGCCTATCTGTATTTACATGTGTGTGCATGACTGTGTGTGAAAGTGTGTAGAGTTAAAGAATAGCGTTGGCTGTTTCTAGGAAATTGGTTATATTGTTTCATCATTTAAAAATTTTAGTCAATGTCTCTCACTGTTTTGGAACTCATTGATTCTTCTAGGCTAGCTGTCCAGTGAGTTCTACTGAGCCTCCTGTCTCTGTTTCCTGGGTCTGCTACAGCATGTGTCACCATATGAGTTTTTAAACAAAGGTTCTGGAAAATGAACTCAGGTCTCCAGACTTGTTAGGCAAGCAATTTATTGACTGTGCCATCTCCCTCTCCCCATTTAACGACCTTGAGTTTTAATAATTTTAATTCTTTTCTGTAATTTAATATTTTGCTGAGTGATAGATGTTGTTCATAAAATAATATGTGCTATATTTCTTGTTTCATGGATTATATGAATATAATTTGCATATCATAATTGTAGAAAACAAAGGTATCTAACTATCATTTAGGAATCAACCTATCACTCTATCTGGTCTTTACCTGGATTTATAGCTCTAAGAATTAAGGTTCACCAATATTTTTTCTTCAGAATTTAGCTAGATTATAGAAGCCTCATGTACTTTTTACTTTTAATATACTGTAGTTAATACTCAATTATCTTTAAAAGGAAATTCTTTTTCTACCCATGTTTACTTTTGCCATAAAACTATAAACATGTTATAGTTCTCATTTATGCCTGATGTCAGTCTGGCTAGACTTCTCAAGTGCAGGTTTTTCTTTGCACTATGAGAATCAATTTATTCTCCACCTGAATATTCCAACAGTTTCTATCAATTTATACATGTACAATGGAGGATATGTCAGTATCTATTTATCAAATTTCATTTTCATTATGAAGGGCTTTAGAGAAGAAAAGTGCACCCAGTCTTGACTATTAATATAAAATTAACCATTTTCTGACAGTTGAATGGTTTTTAATGAAATTTCACTGATGGACATGAAAAAACTACAAAGGAAAAGAATTACATTTATTATTTCCAGAAATTTATCTAGCCATATTAGATCTTCACATATTCCTGAAACTGTTCTGAAAATTAGTATCTCTTTAAACAGTGATACCTAAAATGTCTAGCATATAAAGCAAAGTTGATTACAACATAAACAGTTTATTTCTTGGATGGTAATGAAATATATTAATGATCTTCACAGTAAAGGGATTCATAAAAATATTTACAACCCAAATATTTCATGTTATAATTAAAAAAATCATGAACATAATAGAATAACAGTGCTAATAGTTATAACAGTAAGTTTTCATTCAAACAATGAGTTTCTATTAGTGTATTGGGGACTTGATTATTTGAACTCATTAATAAACATGCCTTTAATGCATATAACATGAATATTCAATGCTCAGAAAAATTCAGCCTGGTTAAGAGCACAGTAAAGTTGACTGTTGCAAGGATACCATCCCATACTTATTTTTACCATTTTTGTCATTTTAGTGAGCCTAATAGGGAACAATACGCATGTGTAAAGATGAATGACTTCATGTAGAAATTATTTGGGATATAGGAGAGATGGTTCAGTGGTTAAGGGCACTTTCAGCTCTTTCAGAGAATCAGAACTCAGATCACGGCACATGTCAGGAGACTTGCAATCTCTTTTAACTCTAGGTATAGTGAGTGTTTCACCTTCAGGCACCTTCAGTCTTACATGCATAGTGATACACAAATATATGCATAATTAGAAGGAAATAAATAATAAATATTCAGATTAGATATGAAGTGTTTTAACATGAAATTTAGCTTTTTTAAAATTTAGGTAAACAACTTTACCACTTACTGATGAAGAATAAGAGGTCTTGTGTATCCATGGTATGTATTTTCCTTTTTGTTTTTTATTCTTTGAAAATTTCATATATGATACAATTAGAAATAATATAATATCCATGCCTTTGCTCTTTCTTCCTTCCACCTCCTTCCACAGATACGTTAGTAGTCTCCCTTCTCTACTGCATATGTTATCCCTTTCTCACTGCCTCTTTCTTTCTCCTTTCACTCTCTCTCCCTTTCTTTTTATCTTTCTCCTCATAATTCCATAAGCTCAGTTAGTAAAAGCTATACATATGTGTGTATGGGCCCCTCCACAGGAGCATGAGAAATGTACCAGTGGTTACACTCCAAAAGAGGAAGGATTCTCTTTCCCTCAGTAGCTATCAGCTGTCAGCAGGTCTTCAGTAAATTGGGGCCAGAGAACATATCTATGTCAGAGTCTTGTGTGGGTCTTAGCAGGCAACAATAGCTTCTTTGAGTTCATAAGTGCAATCATTAGTCTGTGTCCAGAAGAGAGCATTCCATAACAGTTCTCCTCATCCTTTGATTCTTACACTTTTTTTTTTTTTTTTTACTTCTCTTATACAATGTTTCTTGAGTCTTGGTAGGTGTAATGGTGTTGTGAGAGGTGGTGAAAAAGATTGCCCATTTAGGACTAAGCACTCACAGTCTCCTATTATTAGCACTTTGACAAGTCATGGGTCTCTGTGTTTGCTGCCATCCACTACAAAAGGAATCTTTATTGACAAAGGTTTAGATCAACTCATATACGCATAAACATAAATATTTAGAAGATAATTTGATTGCACATCCTTTAAGAAAAGCAGCAGCAGATTCTACCCTGGGGCTCTGATCTCTCTAGCCAGGAGCTTTTGATGAGGAACAGAGTACCAGGCATATACTTTATATCATGCCCATAAATCTAATTAGAAAGTGGTATTTACTACATAATATTTGTTCCACTATTATGTCATGAGCTCATCATACCTGTAAGGAAGTATAGTAACATGTGGGTCCAGTGCAGAGTAAGATCATTGGTGTTTTCTCTTTGTTAACAGTTTCAGTAGAACTTTTCAGCACTATAAAAGCTATCCAATAGGGAGAAAGTTTCCTGAGGCAACCTTTCCAGGAATATTTGTTAAATTCATAAACAAGACTGGCCAGTTAACTCTTAATGTAAGAATAACAACCAGTCTCCCAGGAGAATCTTGGCCACATGACAAGCATGGCATTATAGGAAAAGATAAAATGAATGCATTAGGTTAATGCTTTGGAGCATACTTAGTTTTGCAAAAATAGATTACTAAAACAATTTCCCAAGAGTTTATGCAAAATTAATATCTTAGCTATGGTTTCTATTGCTGTGATAAAAAAAAATGGCCAAAATAACTTGGGTAGGAAAAGGTTATTTGAGCCTACAACTCTCAAGTTACACTTCATCACTGAGCAGGGACTAAATGTGGGAATATATAAACAGGAACTGATTCAGAGGCCATGGAGGAGTGCTGCTGCCTACAAACTTAATTCTCAGGACATACTTAGCCTGCTTTTTTACAAAGCCCAGGTCAAAGGTTGCAACCCCCACAGTGTTCTGGGCACTCCCACATCAAACAAGGAAATTTACCACAGGCTTGTGCACAAGCCAATCTATTTTTTTCCTTAACTGAAGTTCCATCTTTCAGTCTAAGTTGTGACAAGTTGATAATAATCTAGCCAGCATAGCATCCATGCCAATGACCTATCGAAGCATCGCAGACTTCTCATTTTGGGCAAATTCCACACTGCAAAGGTTAGTATCAGAAGAGAAAGAAAAACAACAACAATGTGCCTTAATGATGTAACGCTCAAAAATCTTAATTCAACCCCTCTCCCCCCCGCTGTATACAATCACTTTCAAAGTTGTCTGAATCCAGTTTCATACTCAGGTTCCTTAAGCATGGATGATGATAATATGAGTTCTCTCTGTGAATGTTATCCTGTTTCAATTTTGCCCTAAGTCCCTCATATTATATCATTCTTTAGAGAATAGCTAAAGGGTTCTGTCTTATAAAGCTATAAATACATCTCTACCAGTCTCTTGCCATCTTACAGGATAATAATATAGATAGAATGAAGACACTAAGGATACAATATGAGTTATTAGGAGTTTGGCTCTCCTGCCTCATGCATCTAATTCTGCAAATATCAACACTATTCTTATCCACAAGCAAAAATGGCCTGTAGCTCCTTCACAATATAAATTGTCACTGTAATTACCAAAGTAGCACTGGTCTTTCAAAGAAGTCCATTTATCTTTTGTTGTCATTAGCTTATTTTCTGTTTCTTTGCTTCAATTTCAGCCAAATATTGGAAATACCAACCCTTATGGTAGAAAAGTACTGGGCTCCTGTTTAAAATAATGTTGTTGAGGTATAAAATGTTGTGATATTAAAATAATAGAGTGGGCATTATGGGATATAGAAAAATTTATAACAGATTTTCCCAATCCAACAACAAACTGGAGTCTTGTTAACAGAAAATTTTCTATATTCCATTTTGTTTGAGATATTAGGAAGGTAATATGTTTTGTACTACCTCTCTTAGAATGAAATGAATGATCATATTTTTTAACATAAATCATCAACAAATATATTTTTCTGACTACTTGGGTAATAAATGTTATTTCAAAATTATACTAAATGCTGAAAACAAATGAGAAAAAAATTAAAATCACATAGATTTTATGTACTTGTATTTTAATACATTAATAGAATTCACAAATGAAAGAAAAGGACCTGAGAGTAACATCTGAACAAGCTCAGAGCAGAAGCAATGAGTGATCCATACAGCATATAATATCACTTACTATATTGCAACTTTATTAAATTTATGCTGTAAACAATTTGAATGTCCCTTACTTTTCAAATTTTTCATTGATTGCACCACATTTTACTTTGTGAATACAATATGTTACCCTTTCTTAACTGTATCTCCCACTTGCCCATTTTACCATGTATTCAATATTTTATCATATAGGTCAGATTTCAGTTTCTTTAATGGACAAAAATCTCTTTAGGAAATTTCTGTCTGTCATAAATGCTGCACTGAATTGTTATATCCTTCTCTTCTACCCATTACTCCTCTTTATTAATTTCTTTTGAATTTTTAACATTTGTGTGACCAAAAGCAAAGGTACAATTTGAAAACCATATATATGTAAATATTTCAAACGTGTACATAAATCTAACAGAAGTGACACAAAAATATGTTCTGTCTCTTTATTAGTTATATACAATATAACTTTATAATTACCAACATAAAAATAGAAATTACTAAATAATGATGCATTATTAAACAAGACATGGCCAAATATATTAACGATGCTTATATTTCTTATTCTTTGATGTGTTAAGATACTTGAACAAAACATACCACTTATGAATCTCTGTTTTACAAATTCATTTAACTACATTTTAGCAAATCACAACTTGTATTATCATATAAAATATGTATTAAAGTGTTAGTATTCCAAACAATCTTCCCTTTTATCTTATAATTATTACACAGCTGTTATTTAAAAAATTAAGTTGAAGGTATTTATCTCTGCCAAAGTGTAGTAAAAAAGTGATTGACAAGTAACTTAAAGCAATAGCAATGTTGGAGAAAGAAACATATGTTTGATCACAGTATGTACGTACTTACAATAAATTACCAATATAAAAATTAATGAAACTTCCACATCAAATCTTTTAATCATTAATAGTGTTAGGGGTTGACTCTTTCCCATGGGGTAGGTTTCAAGTTGGGCCAGCCATTGGTTGGCCATTCCCTCTTTTTCTGTTTCTCAATCTCTGCTCCATTTTTATCTCTATACTTCTTGCAGGCAGGACAAATTGTGAGGCAAAGACTTGGTGGGTAAGTTGATGTTCCAAAATATGTTCCACCTTTACACTTATATTATCACTTATAATAATGTTCATCCTATTTTCCAGCATTATGTAGATTCATGCATGCTTTTTTGTTTATCTTTTCAAATATTTTAAGGATAGAGAAAATTAGAAGAAGCAATGAAAACTATAGGACATATCATTATGCCTCTCAGCCTGTTCATCACTAATCAAGAGTATTTTCCACCTAATAGTGATGAATGAGGATTCTATGTTAATTAGTTCATGACTTTTTGTCAGTTTATGTTCTAGGCAAATGAGTTGCTTGTGTTTTCTTTTTTAAGATTGCCATGGTTTTGCAAATTTAACATGCAATTCCTTTTAAGAAAAATAAATGTATTTAACCATCCAGGAAGAAAAATTGTTGAGATTTATTACTTTTGAAAGGATTTGTCAATATTTCTTTTTATTAGAATAAAATATTTTCATGTAGGCAAGTTTAGATGAATACTGAAATTTATAATTATTTATTTTACCTACCCAGTATTTTACTCTTCATTTAAGATATTTTCTGCTTTCCACTCTGCCATTGCACTCTATCTTGGCTAAGGGAAACTTATTGCTTAGAATGAATGAATGTAATTATATTCCCATCGTGTATTTGAATGAGATACTCGATTGCTCATCAAAAAATCCAGTTATCATATTACACAGCATGGTAATTAGTTAATAATGACATAGTTTGTGTTTTAAACTTTCTGAAATGCTGGGTTTTAAGGTCCTAATCAAAAATAAATAATGTTTAGAGTGACAGACATGTTATTAACTGGTCTGATTTTAGTTACTCTACAATGTACAAATTGTACACATATCAATACAAGGCATTATATTTTATAAATTGATATCATTATTTTATTTAATTTAAAAATGAAAATCCTAAAACAGATCATCTTGAAAAGACCTGGGAGAGGTAAAATATCTATTTCAAATAACACAACCAAGTAAATATCTTTTTAATTTTAATTTTTATTATTTAGAGTTTATTCAATTTGTATACCCCTGTAGCTCCTTCCTTCCTCCCCTCCCAATCCATCCTCCTTCCTTCTTCTCCACCCATTTTCCTCCTGAAGTCCACTGATAGGAGAGGTCTTCCTTTCCTTCCTTCTGATCCTAGTCCATCAGGTCTCATCAAGACTCCCTGCATTGTCTTACTGTGTGGCTTGATAAGGCTGCTCCCCACTCATGGGAAGGTGATCAAAGAGCAAGCTGATCTATTCATGTCAGAGACAGTCCCTGTTCCCCTTACTATAGAACCTACTTGGACACTAAACAGCCAAGGGCTACATCTGTGTAGGGGTTCTAGGTTATCTCCATGAATGGTCCTTGGTTGGAGTATCAGTCTCAGAAAAGACCCGTGTACCCAGATTTTTTTGGTTCTGTTACTCTCCTTGTGGAGCTCCTGTCCTCTTCAGCTCTTACCATCTTCCCCTTTTTTCTTAAGATTCCCTGCATTCTGCCCAAAGTTTGGTTATAAGTCTCAGCATCTGCTCTGATACTCTGCTGGGTAGAGTCTTTCAGGGTCCCTCTGTGGTAGGATCTTGTCCTGTTCCCTGTTTTCTCCCTCTTCTGATGTCCATCCTCTTTACCTTTCTGAATGGGAATTGAGCATCTTAGCCAGAGTCCTCCTTCTCTATTAGTTTCTTTAGGTGTACAGATTTTGGTATGTTTATCCTATATTATATGTCTAATATCCACTTAGGAGTGAGTATATACCATGTGTGTCTTTCTACTTCTGGGATACCTCACTCAGGATGATCTTTTCCAGTTCCCACCATTTGCCTGCAAATTTCATGATTTCCTTGTTTTTAATTGCTACAAACATGGTTGAGCAAATGTCCTTGTTGTGTCCTTGAGCATCTTTTGGATATATGCCTAGGAGTGGTATAGCTGGATCTTGAAAAAGCGCTATTCCTAATTGTAGGAGAAAGCACCAGATTGATTTCCAAAGTGGTTGTACAATTTTACATTCCCACCAGCAGTGAAGGAGGGTTCCCCTTTCTCTACATCCTCTCCAGCATGTGTTGTCACTCGAGGTTTTGATCTTAGCCATTCTGATGGGTGAAATCTCAGGGTCATTTTGATTTGCATTTCCCTGATGACTAAGGACGTTAAACATTTCTTTAAGTGTTTCTCTGCCATTCGATATTCCTCTATTGAGAATTCATTGTTTAGCTCTGTACCCCATTTTTTAAATTGGATTAACTGAGTTGTTGCTGTTTAACTTCTTGAGTTCTTTATATATTCTCCCATGCTCATGGCTTGGCAGGATTAAAATAGTAAAAATGGCCATCTTACCGAAAACAATCTACAGATTCAATGCAATTTCCATCAAATTACCAACACAATTCTTTACAGAACTTGAAAGAAAAATTCTCAACTTCATATAGAATAACAGAAACCCAGTATTGCTAAAACAATACTTTACAATAAAAGATCTTCTGGAGGTATCTCCTTCCCTGACATCAAGCTGTACTATAGAGCAACAATACTAAAAACTGCACAGTACTAGCACAGAAACTGACTGGTGGATCAATGGAATGGAATAGAAGACCCAGAAATAAATCCACAAAGCTGATTTTTTACAAAAATGTGAAAACTATTCAATGGAAAAAAGATAACATCTTCAACAAAAGGTTTGGGTCTAACTGGATGTCTACATGTCACCCTGCACAAAACTGAAGTCCAAGTGGATCAAAGACCTCAATATAAAACCAGACACACTAAACCTTGTAGAAGAAAAAGTGGGGAAAAGCCTTGAACTCATTGACACAGGAGAGAACTTTCTGAACAGAACACCAAAAGCACAGGCTCTAAGAGCAATAGTCAATAAATGGAACCTCATGAAAATTAAAAGCTACTATAAAGGAAAGAACACTGTCATCAGAACAAAAAGACTGCACACAGATTGGGAAAGGATCTTCATCAACCCTATATCTGACAGAGGGATAATATCAATATAAATATCTTTAATACCAAAATTTTTCTCTTTATCTTTATTCCATTAACAATCTCACTTTGGAGAGTTCTGAGTGAGATTGTAAGCTGCTTCTGTGCTTCTGTAAGCTGCTGTCTGGTGAAGGAGAAAAGTCACAAGAAAAAAGACATAAAGAAAGGTACTAAGTCAAGTGACATCCATAAAATCTTACGCAGGAAGAAACAAAGTGGAATAACCAAAAACTAGTACTCAAATATGCTATGAGTTTTACGTCAGATCTTGAGTCAGCTGTAGTCACCAGAAAGGTTTTTTTTTGTTTTGTTTTGTTTTTGTTTTTGTTTTTTTCTTACTCAGCTTGGGTGCCATGGGGATTGCATGCCGGAGGACACTGAGTGGATTGAAGAGCCTTTACCAAAAGCTGCAGAGGAAGTACAGTGTGGGAGTCTGGAGCTGAAATTCTTCATTAGTGTTCAGAGATTAAATAGCTTGTAGAATGTATGAAAGACACTGGCACTCTACTCTCTATGAAAACAGCAACATGAGCATACAAGAAATACGGTGGACCAGAGAGACCTTCAGGAGTGGTAACAGCTCACAGTTACTCCAGGGTAAGAAATCTGGGAAACTGGCTGCAAGAATCACAACAAAAAAGTAGTTTGGATCTGTTCAGAATAACATCCTAATTGCAGGCAGCAAAGGAAAAATAAACATAAAATATCTTCTAAATACCCTCTGAGTCTCAGGCCCTATGTTCAAAAAAAAAGAGCCTACTCTTCAGGAAAAAAAAAAAAAGAAGCTGAGATGGCAGATGGAGGCTGGGAAACTCTAATCGATGACTGAGCCAGACACTAAACTTTCAGCAGAGAGAACATATCAATCATGAATTATTGAAACTAGTGATACAGCCAATTCTTCTGTCAGGTGTTTGTGGCCTCTCCAAACATTAAGGGAATGGACAATGAAGCATGAACACATATGGATGACATTTTAAGGAGTGACACTTACCTGGGAAGACAAAAGGTGTGTATCTTCCCTAATTGTTGAATGTCAATTGAGAGCACTTGACAATAGATGTGGTGGTTCTAAGCTCTCTGCAATCCTTGGGATGCCAAACAAGATAACCTGTCATCAAATGTTACAGCCTGAACTCTCTGTGGTATTTCAACCAAGAGTGGGTATCTGAGGGATGAGTCTGTGGAACAACTGCTTATTAGAATAAAAATAGGAGAGGCTGCAGGTCTCAGGGTAGGAATGGTGGGTTTTCCTCTAGGGTGGGAATGTATCCCTCTACTGAAGGCAAGGGCAGGGATTCTTGGATGCTGGAGCACAGCAGTCTACCCCTAAATGAAAGTCAGTTAAGTCTGATTTTAGGACTTCATGCTGAAGCTGGGAGTCAGCTACAAGCCTGACTAAGTCTCAGAGCTGAACAGACTTAAAGGCTGTGTGCAAAGGTTTGTGTAGACCCAGGTGGGCTCTTGCTGGCTGTGTGTATATAAATGAGATAAAGAATAAGGACATTTCTTTGTGTGTAAGTCACTTTTACATGTGTAGTTACAGGTTCCTGGATTCTCATCCCTCCTTGTTTACTGCATAAGTTTTCTGTGTAAGTATCTACTTTTGACTGCTTAGACACTTCGAACCACTTGCATTCTTCCCTCTATAGCTGCCCACTCTGCACCAACAGACCTAGCTCCAGTCCAATGGATTCAAGCCATCTTTCTCTGCTCCAGTTAATCAGCACATCCAGCATTTAACCTTCTTTAGTTCAATTACCATATCTCCTGCACTGGCTCTAAGGAAGGCAAGATTATCACATCAAACACACACATACACACAAAGAAAGTTCCCATGCCCAAGTCAAATTGAAAAAAGAAAAAAGAAAGAAAAGAAAAAGGAAAAAAAAAATGAATGTCTTAAGACAGTATGTCTTTCATCAAACTCACTAGTCCTATAAAACTGTTTTAGAGAGATCTACCTAGATGGACCAAAGGACATACAATTTAAAAAAATAATAATAACATTTATCAAAGAATTCAAAGAAAACCTGGACATTATGTATTTCTGGGTAATTTAAGAATGAAAAGACTAACTAAGCAGCCTGGCCTTGTTCTGCAAGGGACTATATCAGATGGAGGGAATTTCAGGAGGAAAATACAGCACCCCATTAAATGAATAATGAGACCTCCTATCTCTTTAACATGGCTTTAACTGAGTCTACCTTACTAGGAATGGTCCCTTGGCCCAAGTAGTCTCCACCCCAAGACAAGGATTCTATTCTCCTGATCAGAAGTAGTTTTTCTTAGTGGATCTTCTTTGTTTCTCTCTCTGCTCTGGAGAGATACTCCTAAATTCATTTAGGAACTATCACAGTCCCAAATATTTCTGATGATTCAGGCCTCTGGTAAGGATGAGGCTGCCAAGAGGTTCTAGAACATTCCTGTCCTTTAGCCAGGAACTTTTTCTGTAATTTTCTCTTCGACCATCTACCTTATAGTGCCTACCCAATTTATACATCCTGTTACCATTATTCCTGTCTCCAAAATAATAACACATTAGTATAATGTAATCAGGGCAATGACGTATTTGTCTGACTGGGGATGTTGGGTATAGCAGATTGGTATTTCTTCAGTGGCCATAATGAAGGGTCAGAGCACTTTGGGCTGATCTAAGGTTGGAACAGTCCCCCTTTAAGAAGGGCTGCTCTTTACTAAGAATGGGTTGCCCCAGCCACCCCAGGACATGTCAACTGTTATAGAATAGGCCAGGGCAAAAGAGCTAGAAGTAGGATACCCTGGGCAGGATAAATCAGAAGGAGAGTAGTTCCAAGAGAGCAAAGGCTCCCAGTAACCTGTAAAAGTCTGAACCAGAGGCTTCTCTCTGCTGGACTCCTCCCATCTCCTCTATGAGAGTTATTTGTCTGTTCTAATAAGGTTTTTGTGTTTTGTTCTTTTTTCTCTATGGCTGGTGTTCCTCTATTTCCACCAATCTGTAACTTTGTGTGGGGGTCCCTCGGGATAATTGCTTTCACTCTCTGATCAGTGTTGCCAGCCATTTTGGCCTCGGTGCCTCAGATCTGTAACTGTTATTTGGTGTCAGGTATCTTGGGCATCTGGCTGCTGCTTTCACATGCCTGTTTCAGATCTGCGTCACAGTCTGTCAGTGGTCTCTCAATTTCCACCTGTCACTTCACTCTCCTGTCTGTGTGAATCTTCTTTTCAGGACACATAGATCTTTCTTTGCCCCATGGAATGAGCTCTGCAGCACCCTCAGACCACCACTCATTCAAGTAGCCTGTAACATGCTTATCCAAAGATCTCAGGATTGTCCAAAGCTTTATTTATTTAGCTACCAGATGCAGAGAGTAAGTGAAGTCTTTGACTGGTTACTGGGAAAGAGATGAGAGGGCGTAGAAGGCAAGATTTATTAGCATTTCAAATACCTAACTCAGGGTCAGATATAAAATGAGGAAGATAATTTATAGTGAGTAGGTGTCTAGCCAAACTAGTGGGTTTATTTCACAAAAAAATTGCAGATAAGTACTATTTATTTTCTTATGCCTTGTTTTACTCATTTTTGATGCTGTAGTGAAAGCTGAACAAAGTTTTCATCTTGAAAATACCCTCTGAAATCAGTCTTTTGTGATGCATGTTATTAATTACTTTACTAATCCACCTAAAGACAACTCTTGAGTTTGGCTGTATAAGCAAGTGTGTTTATCCCCAAGGAACTCATGCTTACAATGTGCAAGAAAATGCTTTGAGAACTTTTTGATATGATTCCTGTTACCAATTTTCCCTTGGCACAACTTAGTTTTCTTTCACATAAAGACAGATTTCATGAATGAATAATGAAACAACGTACCACTAAATAACTAAGTCTACACTAGTTATTTACTAGTTTATTTACTTTGTTGCTAGACCACCAGGCACCCTCCCCCCTTTTCTGGTAAGCACATCACAAATTTACTGTCACCCTTGAGCATAAAATGTAGCAAAAATTGATTCCTTTTACCTTTAGCATCAAGGCTATTTATTTCCAGTAGTTCACAAAGATTAGATATCCAGGGGGGTAAAAAAACAATTTTGGTTTATTCTTTCAACATTTAAAAAATAGAATATCATTAATTTTCATCATTAATTGAGTCTTTTAAAGTTGATGTGTTCTTAGGAAGTCATGGTTGAATTTTGTTTCAAACATGATTGCAATTTCAGCTGCAATATGTCACTACCTCTTTGTAGTGGAATAAAGAATATCACTTTTAAAATAACATTATGAACAGGGTGGATTAGGAAGAGCTAGAAAGCAGAATATGAGGAATGAGCTCAGAAACTCCAAGTAAATCTAACCTTGCTTTTTTAACATTTTATTTATGAGTGGACAGATTTTGCACTGTCTGAGTACTGAATCCTTATAGAAGAAAAGGAAGAAAAACCTAGTTACTATATACCTTCAGGTTCTATAAAATTCTTTCTTTTTTAAATTAAACTTATTTTTAAAATTTATTATTTTTTACAATGTGTGCATTTTGTAGCTTCCTCCTTCATCTCCTCTCTGTCCCATCCTCTCATCCTCTTCCTCCTCTATCCCCTTCTCCTAGTCCACTGAAAAGGGGAAGTCCTCCTCCTGTACTATCTGACCTTCGCTTATCAAATCTCATCAGAACTGCCTGGATCCCTCTTCCTCTGTAGTCTAGTATGGACACTCTGCCAAAGGCAAGTGATCAAAGAGTAGGCAACTGAGTTCATGTTAGAGACTGACTATGTTCTCCTTACTAGAAACCCACTTGGATACTGAGCTGCCTATGGATTATATCTGAACAGGGGTTCTAGGTCCTCCCATGCATAGTCCTTAGTTGATACATCAGTCTCTGTAGTCCTCCCTGTTCTGTAGTCTGCACAGCTCTTTTATCTATCTATCTATCTATCTATCTATCTATCTATCTATCTATCTATCGTCTCCTTGTCTGGCCTCCATCCCCTCCCAGTCCTTTTCTATCCCCCTTATTCCATAAGACTCCCTGTGTTCTGCCCAAAGTTTGACTGTGAGTTTGGCATCTGCTTCTATCCCCTGCTGGGTGGAGTCTTTCAGAGAATATCTGTGGTAGGCTCTCTTTCTGGTCTCTCTCTTTTACCACTTCCAGTGTCTATCCTGTTTGTCCTTTTGAACCAATACTTTCCTTGAAAAAATAAAACAAACAAATAAAAAACAGGTAGGGTGTTTTGGTTTGCCTATTTATGCTTATGTTTTACATAAATTTTTATTCTAATATTTTTTTCACTTAAGTTTTATGCTCTTTTAGAAACCAAACCCAATTACTGTACAACATTCCATCACATGATACCAGATAATCTTTGTTGCCTTCTAATTGTTGTTGCCGTGCAGCTGTAATCTGTATTACTTTTCTACATTTCTGTCTTTCATTAAGATAGTTAAATTGTAGTCAAATTTTGGATAAAATCACTTAGATTTTTTTTTAATTTTATACTTTTCCTTATTTATTTGGGGCCAGACAGGTATTTCAACTATGCTGGTTCAATAATGTGGCAGCCAGAGTGGATTTGAATTAGCCAAAATGGAGTTGTGTATTTGGTGCTGAGCTTGAGTAGTGGTCTCTGGTAAATAAAGTTTTGCCTTCTGACTTTGGCAGTCAGTCAGCTTCTGAAAGACTGACCTTGGCAAGCTTTACATTAGGGAGCTCTGTTCCTGGGAACAAGATAATCAAGCTCCGAGATACCCTGGG
This sequence comes from Psammomys obesus, assembly GCF_907164565.1. NCBI lineage: Eukaryota > Metazoa > Chordata > Mammalia > Rodentia > Muridae > Psammomys > Psammomys obesus. The sequence goes on along the minus strand of NW_026596100.1, from coordinate 11,349,454 downwards.
AGCCAGATAGCTGGTTCTGTGCAACCTTGAGTGAATCCTTGGACGAGCTGCCAGCTGATGCAGATGTATGTTACAGTAAAGAAAGTTCCTTGTTCTTTCCTGCTTTTATATAGCTGGCTCTCCCTTCAATAAATTGGTACCTTGATCATTGACTTGGTGTCCTTCTTCCTGTCATCTTGTTCTTTCTATCTCCCAGCCCTCCCTTCAGGTGGTATCTAAATGTGGCTACCTCACTATCCATCTCCCAGCTCCCATCCAATGCCATCCACCTTGATCTTCCTCATCTTGTCTACCTTCCATCTACAATCCCATGGTACAAGCTAGTATTCTGCATCTGAGCCTTTTTGTGCCTTTGTTAGAATCCTTCCTCTTGGTCCACATCGTCTTTTCTCCATATTAAGACATTGTGGCATTCTTCTTCGTCCTCGCTTCTGGTCCATCTGTCTCCTGTGAGTCTCCTGTCTAGGAAGCCCAGGAACCTTTTCCACACCTAACCCATTCTGCCCTGTCCAGGTATAGGGCATTTAATCAAACAGTCAGGTATGTCTTACGTAGGCTTCCAAAACAAAGATAGGTATAACCAGATCTTGAGGGTAAGTAACACACAAGGACAGCAACAGAATGAAAACTTCTGGGCAGAGATCTTTTCTGAAACTGATGCTCCAGCCAAGGACCACTCATGGAGAAGGTCTGGAACCCCTACACAGAGGTAGCTTATGGCAGTTCAGTATCCAAGTGGGATCCATAGTAATGGGGACAGGGACTGTCTCTGACAGGAACTGATTGGCCTGCTCTTTGATCACTATCCCCTGAAGGGGGAGCAGCCTTACCACCCCACAAAAGAAGACAATGCAGCCACTCCTGATGAGACCTGATAGACTTGGATCATAGAGAAGGGGAGGAGGACCTCCTTTATCAGTGGACTGGGAGAGGGACACAGGTGGAGAAGAAGGAGGGTGAGATTGGGAGGGGAGGAGGAAGGGAGGTACAGGGGGGATACAAAGTGAATAAACTGTAATTAATAAAAATAAAAATAATTAAATAAAAAATTCTAAAGTCATAAATGTTTATTCAGTTTAACAGAAACTGACTTAAAGATGTATGCCTAAGTTTATAAGTGTCCAAAACCCCACATATATCTCTACTAACTGTGCTCAACTCTAGGCTTCTTGAAAAACCTTTGTAAGGAACAATAGATGTTTATTGACTAAAATATGTTTTATAAATTAGGTCTGTTGGAGGTTGTTCTGATGTATGTTACTGGCCCTCAAGATCTGATTATAGAAATTTTAAAAATATTTACTTTGAGATTATGTCTTTTTTAACAGAATTTTTTAATTTTTAATTTTTTTTACTATTAGTTACAATATATTAATTTTGTATCCCACCTATATCCCACTCCCTCATTCCCTCCCAATCCCACCCTTCCTACCTCATCTCCTCCCTGTCCCTTTCCAAGTCCACTGATAGGGGAGGAGCTCCTCCCTTTCCTCTGATCCTGGTTTATCAGGTATCTTCAGGACAAGATGCAAAGTCCTCCTCTGTGGTCTAGCAGGGCTGCTCCTCAGGATGGGGGGTGGGGGGTGAGGGAAAAGAGGTCAAAGAGCCAGCCATTGTGTTCATGTCAAAAATAGTCCCTGTTCCCTTACTAGGGTACCCACTTGGATACTGAGCTACCATTGGCTACATCCAAGCAGAGGTTCTACGTTATATCCATACATGGTCCTTGGCTGGAGAAACAGTCTCATAAAAGACCCCTGTGCCCTGGTATATTTGGTCCTTGGGGAGCTCCTGTCCTCTCCAGATCATATTAACTCCCCCTTCTTTCATATGATTTCCTGCACTCTGCCCAAGGTTTGGTTATGAGTCTTAGTATCTGCTTTGATAGATACTAAGACTTTGGTAGAGTCTTTCAGAGGCCTGTGGTAGGCTCCTGTCCTGTTACTCATTTTCTCCTACATCCAATGTCCATCCCATTTGTCTTTCTAGGTGAGGATTGATCATCTTACCCCCGGGTTCTCTTTCTTATATATCTTTTTTAGGGATATAGCTTTTAGTATGTTTATCATATCTTATAAGTTTATATAAGTGAGTATATACCATATGTGTCTTTCTCCTTCTAGGATACCTCACTCAGGATGATCTTTTCTAGAACCCACCATTTGCCTGCAAATTTCATAATTTCCTTGTTTTTAATTGCAGAGTAGTATTCCATTGTGTAAAAATACCACAATTTCTGTATCCATTCCTCCGTTGACAGACATCTGGGTTGTGTCCAGGTTCTGGCTATTACAAATAAAGCTACAAACATGTTTGAGCAAATGTCTTGTGAACTTGAACATGTTTTGGATATACACCTAGGAGTGCTATAGCTGGATCTTTTTTTAAGTATTTTTTTTTATTTTTAAATAAGTTTATATATTCACTTGTAACCCAGCTATAGGCCTCTCCCTCTTTCCCTTCCAATCTTTCCCCTCCCTCTCTCATCTACTTCCTCCTCTTTCTGAGTTCACTGAGAGGGGGTATCCTCCACTTCTTCCATCTGGCCCTAGCTTATCAGGTATCTCCAGGATGGTTGCAATGTCCTAGCAAGGCTGCTCCTCCCTCAGGGAGGAGGGTAAGCTCATGAGTTCATGTCAGAAACAATTCCTTTCCCCCTTTCTAGGGAACCCACTTGGATACTGAGCTACCATAGGCTATATCTGAGCAAGGGTTGTAAGTTATATCCATGCATGATCCTTGGTTGGATAAAGAGTCTCATGGAAGGCCTCTGTGCTCAACCATATTTGGATCTTGTGGGGTTTCCTGTCCACTCTAGGATATACTAGTTACTCCTTTTTTCATATGATTTCCAACACCCTGCCAAAGGCTTGGTTATGGGTCTCTGCATCTGCTTTGATACACTACTAAGTCTTTCAGGTGCCTTCTGTGGTAGGCTAATGTCCTCTTACATGTTTTCTCATGTTTCCAATGTCCATCCCTTTGTCTTTCTAGATGAGGATGGATCATCTTACCCCTGGACCTCTTTCTTCTTTATCTTCTTTAGGGTACATATTTTAGTGTGTTTATCCTGTCTTATAGGTCTATATAAGTGAGGATATACCATGTGTGTCTTTCTGCTTTTTTAAATATTTTTTATTATAATTAATTACACTTTATTCATTTTGTACCCCCCCATAAGCCCCTCCTTCCTCCCCTCCCGATCACACCCTTCCTCCCCTTTCTGCATGCATGAGCCTCCCCAAGTCCACTGATAGAGAGGAGGTCTTCCTCTCCTTTTTTCTGATCTTAGTCTATCAGTTCTCATCAGAGTGGCTGCATTGTCATCTTCTGTGGCCTGGTAAGGCTGCTGCCCCCTCAGGGGGAAGTGATCAAAGAGCAGGCCAATCAGATTATGTCAGAGGCAGTCCCTCTTCCCATTACTATGTAACCCACTTGGACACTGAACTGCCGTGGGCTACATCTGTGCAGGGGTTCTAGGTTATCTCTATGAATAGACCTTGGTTGGAATATGAGTCTCTGGGAAGTTCTCTGTGTTCAAATTTTCTTGTTCTGTTGCTCTCCTTGTGGAGTTTCTGTCCTCTCCAGATCTTGCTAATTCCCACTTCTTACATAAAATTCCATTCACTCTGCCCAACAGTTGGCCATCAGGCTCAGCATCTGCTTTGATAATCTGCAGGGCAGAGGCTTTCAGAGGCCCTCTATGGCAGGATCCTAGGTTATTTCCTGTTTTCTTCTTCTTCTGAAGTCCATCCTCTTTGCCTTTCAGGATGGGGATTGAGCATTTTAGTTAGGGTCCTCTCTCTTATTAGTTTCTTTAAATGCACAGATTTTAGTGGGTTTGTCCTATCTTCTATGTTTATACGAGTGAGTATATACCATGTGTGTCTTTTTGCTTCAGGGAAAACTCACTCAGGATGATCCTTTCCAGGTCCCACCATTTACCTTCAAATGACCTACTTGGTCATCGTGGATAATATCTTTAATGTGTTCTTGGATTCGGTTTGCAAGTATTTTGTTAAGTATTTTTGCATCAATGTTCATAAGGGAGATTGGCCTGAAATTCTCTTTCTTTGTTGAGTCTTTGTGAGGTTTAGGTACGAAGGTGACTGTGGCTTCAAAGAATGAGTTTGGTAATGTTCCTTCTGTTTCTATTTTGCGGAATAGTTTGAAGAGAATTGGTGGTAGCTCTTCTTTGAAGATCTGGTAGAATTCTGCGCTGAAGCCATTTGGTCCTGGGCTTTTTTTTGGATGGGAGACTTTTGATGGCTTCTATTTCAATCTTCTTGTATCTTTTGAGTCTTGCTTTGTGACCAACTATATGGTCTCTTTTGGAGAAGGTTCCATGAGGTGCTGAGAAGAAGGTATATTCTTTTGTGTTTGGGTGTAAATTTCTGTAAATCTCTGTTAGGTCCATTTGATTCATTTCCTCTGTTAGAAACATTGTTTCTTTGTTTAATTTCTGTTTTGTTGACCTGTCCTTTGTTGAGAGTGGGATGTTGAAGTCTCCCACTATTAATGTGTGGGGAACTATAAGCTGTTTAAATTTTATCAATGTTTCTTTAACAAATGTGGGTGCTCTTGTATTTGGGGCATAGATGTTCAGGATTGTGATGTCTTCTTGTTGGAGTTTTCCCTTGATGGGTATGAAGTGTCCTTCCCCATCTCTTTTGATTAATTTTGGTTGAAAGTCTATTTTATCAGATATTAGAATGGCTACTCCTGCTTGCTTCTTGGGTCCATTTGCTTGGAAAGTTGTCTTCCAACCCTTTACCCTCAGGTAATGTCTGTCTTTGTGACTTAGGTGAGTTTCTTGTATGCAACTGATTGCTGGGTTTTGTTTACTTATCCATTCTGTTAATCTGCGTCTTTTTATTGGAGAGTTGAGTCCATTGATGTTGAGAGAGTTTAATGACCAGTGGATGTTAGATCCTTTGATTTTGATGTTGGCTGTGATCATAAGGTTGTGTGCTTGGTTGCTTTTTGTTATACTGTAGTAAGGTTAATTATTTCCTGTGTTTTCTTGACAGAAGCTAATTTTTTTGGGTTGTATTTTCCCTTCCAGTGTCTTCTGTAATGCTGAATTTGTGTGTAGGTATTGTTGAAATTTGTTTTTGTCATTGAATATCTTGTTTTCTCCGTCTATGAGGACTGAGAGTTTTGCTGGGTATAGTAGCCTGGGCTGACATCTGTGTTCTCTTAGGCTCTGCATGATATCTGTCCAGGCCCTTCTGGGTTTCATAGTCTCTGTTGAGAAGTCAGGTGTGATTCTAATGGGTTTGCCATTATAAGTTCACAGGCCTTTTTCCTTTGCAGCTTTTAGTATCTTTTCTTTGTTCTGTATCCTTACTGTTTTGATTATTATGTGGCGGGAGGATTTTCTTTTCTGGTCAAATTTGTTGGGTGTTCTGTAGGGTTCATGTATCCTTATTGGCTTCTCCTTTAACTTGGGGAATTTTTCTTCAATGCTTTTGTTGAAAATATTTTCTGGGCTTTGGAGAAGGGAGTCTTCTTTTTCTTCTATACCTATTATTCTTAAGTTTTGTCTTTTCATATTGTCTTGGATTTATTGGATAGTCTGTGTCAGGAATTTTTTTGGATTTAACATTTTCTTTGACAGATACATCGATTTCTTCCATTGTATCTTCTACACCTGAGATTCTTTCTTCCATCTCTTGTTGGTTATGCTTACCTCTGTAGTTCCTGTTTTCTTCCCTAGATTCTTCCTCTCCATTATTTCCTCCATTTGTGTTTTCTTTAATTTTTCCAGTTCTATCTTCAGGTCTTGAGTTGTTTTGTTTACTTCCTTCATCTGTCTGATTGTACTTTCATGTTTTTCTTTTAGTTCCTTCAACTTTGTTTCTTTTATTTCATTCAGTGCTTTAAGCATTTCCTTTCTAAAGGCCATTAACTGTTTGGCTGCAACTTCCTCTATTTCTATATGGATGGCAATATTCTGTTTGAGTTTATCTTCCTCTATGTCTTTACGTATCTTATTTGTTTCCTCTGTTGTCATCTTCATAAGCATAATTGTTATGTCATCTTCTTGGATTTCAGTTATGCTGGGGTGTCCAGGGCTACTTGCCCCTGGGTAACTGGGTTCTGGAGATGCCATATTGCTCTGTCTTTTGTTGCTTGAGCTTTTACACTGGCCTGTACCCATTGTGCTATCTTAGGTGTTTGGGGTTATTTTCTGGTGGTTCCTGGGGATCCTGTGATGGAGAGAATCCCCTTGGCAGAAAGCTGTTTTTGTTTTTTTTTTTTT
>NW_026596100.1:11271674-11343089 GCF_907164565.1 Psammomys obesus | reverse complement strand
CTCAGCTTTTTGGGTATAGTCCCTGGATGGCTGATGTTTTTTCAGGAATTGCTGATGCTCACCTCAGGGATAGAGACCTGAGTGGTAAGTGTGGTCTTTGTTAGTCGAGACGGTTTTCCTCTCACCCAGGGAAGTCCTGAAGACAGCTGCCCTGTTTCTGGGTTTCTTGCTGTAAATTTAATGATCAGCTGCTGTGACCCAGTTGGACATCTGGCATACAGCAACTGTTTGTGCTTTTGTCTGGAGCACAGCTGAGTGATGGTGGCTCAGCCCCGCTGGTCGGAGACTTTTTCCAGGGAAGGCTTCGGTGATTTAAGTCAGTACAGTTTCCTTCCTTCCTTGTGGATTCTCTGGAGACAGGGACTCCCAGTCTCTTTTTTGCCCTGGGGCGCACCACTTGGTCTCCTCCAGCTAGCTGAATCTGCCTGTGTCTGCCTTTCAGGCCTTTGGGAGCCTGGGCATCTACCTAAACTGGGTAATTTTCTTGACACCTTTTCAGGGTGGGGGTGTCAGCTGAGTGCTCTGAGATCAGACCAGCTGTTTCTCTCCCTGTGGGTTTGCACCCGACAGTGAAATTCAGTCTCTGGTGCCCTGGTGCCCACAGTTCTATCTGAGGCGGCAAATAAGGCGTTCCCGCAGGGCTCTGTACCGGAGCCTGGGTCCCCAGCTCTGGCTCTGGGCTGGCTCCTGGGGCGCCGGCAGAACCCGAGTCTTTCCAGGGAATGTCTGGGTGATCTAAGGTCGTTCCCAATCGTTTCCTGCACTGTGGGGTTATCTCTCGACTGAAAATTCTGGTCTCTGATAATGTGGTGCACACAGTTCAGTCTGGGACCATGACCAGAGATACTGGCATGTGGATCTGGGCTAGGGCTGGCGGCCAAGCGTCTGGCAGAACCGGAATATCTTCAGCGGTTTAGCTGGGTGAGTTAAAAGCTGATTGAATCCTCCAACATGGGGTATCCTCTCACTTGGGAAACACAATCGCCTGCGTTTTATGGCCGCGAGTTCTGATTGCTGGTCACTGTGCGGAACCTGCTGTGCTGCTGATCAGAATGAGAGTCATCACGGTGCAGCCATCTTGCCCCGCCTCCATCTTTCTGCTTTTTGGATACCTCACTCTGGATGATTTTTTTTCTATATCCCATCATTTGCCTGCAAAATTCATGATTTCTTTGTTTTTAATTGCTGACTAGTATTCCATTGTGTAAAAGTACCACAATTTCTGTATCCATTCCTCAACTGAGGGACATCTGGGTCAAAGCTGCTACAAACATGGTTGAGCAAATTTCCTTGTTGTGTACTTGAACATCTTTTGGATATATGCCTAGGAGTAGTATAGCTGGATCTTGAGGAAGCACTATTCCTAATTGTCTGAGAAAGCGCCAAGTTGATTTCCAGAGTGGTTGTACCAGTTGATATTCCCACCAGCAATGAAGGAGGGTTTCCCTTTCTCCACAACCTCTCCAGCATGCATTGTCACTTGAATTTTTGATCTTAGCCATTCTGATGAGTGTAAGGTGAAATCTCAGGTTTGTTTTGATTTGCATCTGTCTGATGGCTAGGGATGTTGAACATCTCCTTATGTGTTTCTCTGCCATTCTATATTCTTCCACAGAGAATTCTCTATTTATAAAGCTGGATCTTGAGGAAGCACTATTCCTAATTGTCTGAGAAAGTATCAGATTGATTTTCAAAGTGGTTGTATAAGTTTGCATTCCCACCAGCAATGGAGGAGGGTTTCCCTTTCTCCACAACCTCTCCAGCATGTGTTGTCACTTGAGGTTTTTGTCTTAGCCATTCTGATGGGTGTCAGGTGATATCTCAGGGTCTTTTTGATTTGCATCTCTCTGATAGATGAGGATGTTCAGCATTTCTTTAACTATTTCTATGTAATTCTGTATTCCTCTACTGAGAATTCTCTGTTTAGCTCAGTACCTTATTTTTTAATTGGATTGCTTGAATTATTGGTTTTTAACTTCTTTATATATTCTGGATATCAGCCCTCTGTCAGATGTAGGATTGGTGAAGATCCTTTCCTAATCTGTAAGCTGTCTTTTAGTTTTGACAACAGTGTGTTTTGCTTTACAGAAGCTTCTCAGTTTTATGAGGTCCCATTTAGTGATTGTTGCTCTTAGAGCCTGTGCTGTTGGTGTTCTGTTCAGGAAGTTGTCTCCTGTGCCAATGAATTCTAGGCTCTTTCCCAATTTTTCTTCTAACCGATTTAGAGCATCTGGATTTTTGTTGAGGTCTCTTTTTTTAACTTTTATTAATTACATTTTATTCATTTTGTATCTCCTCATAAGCTCCTCCCTCCTCACCTCCCAATCACACCCTTCTTCCCCTTTCTGCATGCATCCCCCTCCCGAAGTCCACTAATAAGGAAGGCCCTCCTCTCCTTCTTTCTGATCTTGGTCTATCAATGCTCAATGACAATTGCAGAAGTGGCTGCATTGTCATCTTCTGTGGCCTGATAAGGCTGCTCCCCCCTCAGAGGGAGGTGATCAAAGAGCAGGCCAATCAGATTATGTTAGAGGCAGTCCCTCTTCCCATTACTATGTAACCCACTTGGACACTGAACTGCCATGGGCTACATCTGTGCAGGGGTTCTAGGTTATCTCCATGAACAGTCCTTGGCTGGAGTATGAGTCTCTGGGAAGTTTCCTGTGTTCAAATTTTCTTGTTCTGTTGCTCTCCTTGTGGAGTTCCTGTCCTCTCCAGCTCTTACTGTTTCCCAATTCTTACATAAAATTCCATTCACTCTGCCCGACAGTTGGCCATCAGGCTCAGCATCTGCTTTGATAGTCTACAGGGCAGAGCCTTTCAGAGGCCGTCTGTGGCAGGTTCCTAGGTTGTTTCCTGTTTTCTTCTGCTTCAGATGTCCATCCTCTTTGCCTTTCAGGATGGGGATTGAGCATTTTAGTTAAGGTCCTCTCTTTTGCTTAGTTTGTTTAGATGTACAGATTTTAGTGGGTTTATCCTATGTTGTGTGTTTATATGAGTGAGTATATACCATGTGTGTCTTTTTGCTGTGGGACAATTCACTCAGGATGATCCTTTCCAGGTCCCATCATTTACCTGCAAATTTCATGATTTCCTTATTTTTCATTGCTGAGTAATACTCCATTGTATAAATGTACCACAATTTCTGCATCCATTCTTCAGTTGAGGGGCATCTGGGTTGTTTCCAGCTTCTGGCGATTACAAATAAAGCTGCTACAAACATGGTTGAACAAATGTCCTTTTTGTGTACTTGAGCCTCTTTTGGATATATGCCTAGGAGTGGTATGGCTTGGTCTTGAGGAAGTGCTATTCCTAGTTGTCTGAGAAAGCGCCAGATTGATTTCCAGAGTGGTTGTACAAGTTTACATTCCCACCAGCAGTGGAGAAGGGTTCTCCTTTCTCCACAATCTCTCCAGCTGATTCGCTGTCTCAGCTAGAACTGTGGGCCCCAGGGCACCTGATACTGTGTTTCCCTGTCGGGTGCAAACCCACAAGGAGGGAATCGGCTGGTCTGATCTCACAGTACTCAGTTGACACCCCCACCCCGAAAAGGTCTCAGGAAAATTATCCAGTTTAGGCAGATGCCCAGGCTCCCAAAGGCTGGAAATGCAGACACAGGCCGTTTCTGCACACCAGCTAGCTGAGGGAGACTGAGCTGTGAGCCCCAGGGCAAAAAAGAGACTGGGAGTCCCTGTCTCCAGAGAATCCACACAGAAGGAAGGCAACTATACGGATTTGTTGAGGTCTTTGATCCACTTGGACTTTAGTTTTGTGCAGGGTGATAAATATAGATCTATTTTTATTTTTCTGCAGACAAAATGTCTATTTTATGTAGACATCCAGATGGATAAGCACCATTTGTTGAAGATGCTGTCTTGTTTCCATTGTATGGTTTTCGCTTCTTTGCCAAAAATCAAGTATTCAAACGTGTGTGGGGTTTGTTTTTTTTTTTTTTTTTTTTTTTTTTTTTTTTTTTTTTTTTTTTTTTGGTCTTCTGTTCAATTACAATGATCCTCTATTCTGTTTGTATGCTAATACCATGCAGTTTTTATTACTATTGCTCTGCAGTACAGCTTGAGGTCAGGGATGGACATACCTCTAGATGATCTGTTGTTGTACAGGATCGTTTTGGAAATTCTAGGTTTTTTGTTTCTCCTTATGAAGCTGAGAATTTTTCTTTCAAGGTCTGTAAAGAATTGTTTTGGTGTTCTGATGGGTATTGCATTGGAGCTGTAGATTGCTTTTGGCAGGATGTCCATTTTCACTATGTTAATCCTACCAATCTATGATCAGGGGAGATCGTTCCATGTTCTGATATCTTCTTCAATTTCTTTCTTCAGACACTTAAAGTTTTTTTTCAAACAGGTCTTTCACTTGCTTGGTTAAGTCACCCCAAAGGATTTTATGTTATTAATGGCTATTGTGAAGGGTGTTGTTTCCCTGATTTCTTTCTCGGCCCTTTTGTCTTTGGTATACAGGAGGGCTTCTATTTTTTTTTTTTTTTTGAGTTGATTTTGAATATAACCACTTTGCTGAAGGTGTTTATCAGATGAAGGATTTCTCTCCTTGAATTTTTTGGGTCGCTCATGAATACTATCATATCATCTGCAAATAGTGAAACTTTGAGCTCTTCCTTTTCGATTTGTATCCCCTGATCTCCTTTAGTTGTCTTATTGTTTTAGCTAGAAATTCAAGTACTATGTGGAAGAGATATGCAGAGAGTGGGCAACCTTGCCTTATCCTTGATTTCAATGGGAATGATTTAAGTTTCTCTCCATTGAGTCTCATGTTGCTTACTGTATACTGCCTTTACTATGTATTTGCATAGTATTTGCATACATATGTTTATGTATTTGCCTTGTATCCCTGATCTCTCCAAGACTTTAAACATGAATGGGTGTTGGATTTTGTCAGATGCTTTTTTTGGCATCTAAAGAGATGATCATGTGGTTTTTCTCCTTCATTTTGTTTATATCGTGGATTATATTGATGGATTTCCATATGTTGAACCACCCTTGCATGCCTAGGATGAAGCCTACTTGGTCATAGTGAATGATATCTTTGATATGAATGGTTTGCAAGTATTTTATTGATTATTTTTGCATCAATGTTCATAAGAGAGATAGGTCTGAGAGACAGTTCTCTTTTTTTTTTGGGTCTTTATGTGGTTTAGTTATCAAGGTTAAGAATTTCATCGTACGAGAACCATCATTTCCTCTGTCTTTATCATTGATTTTAAGCTTAAAATAACAATTTGTTTTTGAAACTGGTAGGTTAAAATATACTTATAAGTATATGATTTATTACTCATTGACTAATTTATCTCTTTGTTTTAGGTGTATACACATTTTGATTTTTTTTTTGCTAGAGAAAGTTATTAAATGATATTGAAAAATTTTAGTTTTAAATGTGTTCTATTTGTGGGTGTGTGTGTTCCAGCTTGTTTGCATGTACTACTTGGAAGTAGTTTCCCATGGAGGTCATAAGAGAGTGCTGGATAGATTGTGTCTGTAATTATAAGTTTTTGGTTGATGCCATATGGGTGCTGGGAACCAAACTTTTGTCCATTTGTGAAAAGCAAGTGCTTTTAATTTTTAACCACTGAGCAATCAGTTCGACTCAATTTTAAAAATATGTAAAATTTGAATTTCTTAGATGTGTATATGCATTGTGATCATCTACAACCCCACTTTTTCACTCCAACTAATCCAATCAAATATGTGCACCTCTTAACTTTATGTTTTTTTTTAATCCATTAGGATATGAGAGGGAGCCAAACAGAGACACCTAGTAGCAGAGACCATAAAGATTGAAGAGGATATCTTCTAATGACATTAGTCTTCTGGTAAAGGGTAAGAACACTAACCCAACCCAAAACTCTTTGACCCAAAATTTACACTGCCTTTGAGATGTGCAGTAATAAAGGTATAGCAGATAGAGCAGGGATTAAGGGAATGCCCAAAAATTGCCTGGTCCAACCAAAGGCCCACCTTCTTAGAGAGTGCCAACCCATGACAGTATGAACAATACCCTGATATACTTGCAGACAGGAGCCTGTCAGAGTTTTTCTCTGAGAGTCTCTACCCAGCAGCACCTTGAAACAAATGCTGAGACTCACACTCAAATATTAAGCAATGAGTAGGGAGTCTTGGCGAATAGTGGGAGGAAAGAGAATAGGACCCGCAAGTAGAAGGAGATCCAGAAGAAAAACAACAGAGTCAACTTACCATGTGGCTGAGATGTTTGCTGAGACTGAAGCATCAACCAAGGACCGTGAATGATTTGGACGTAGGCCCCCTACAAAGATACAACAGATGGGCAGCTCAGGCTTCAGGTGGGTCCTCTAGTAAGGGAAGCAGGGATTGTATTGGACAAGGACTCATTTGTTAGCCTTTAGATCAATTCCCACTGGCAGAACTGCCTTGGCAGGCTCAGTCCTGATGCAACTTGATGAGCTGGGGTGGATGGGAAAAGGAGCTCCCCTTTTCTGAGGAGAAGGGACTGAGAGGGGAGGAGGTAACGGGTTGCAAGGATGTAAAGTGAAAAAAATAAATATATGAGGAAAAATATCTATTGAGTACAGTTAATGCTGCTTGTGTGCATCTGGGTTTGTAGCTACCTACTGGAGCTTGGGCAAACTAGCAGGGGTTACATCTGCTAAGAGTTCCTCAGTTAGGATTGGGCTTATTGTGCCCCTATTAACCCATGCTAGGAAGGTGTCTGTCTTGATCTTGTGCCATAGCTGCTGTGAGTTCACTAGGGCAATGTCCCTGACACATCTAGAAGGTACTGAATGTCAGCAGAGCTCCCAGATCTCTGGCTCTTACAAATGTTTTATCTTCCTTTCTATGATGTTCCCTGACTTTTGGGATTTATGTGATATAAATACACATTTAGGAAAAGGAGAATTTTTATTCTTTGTATGAGGAACAAAGGCTTGTGAAGTCACTATCACAGCAGTATGAAGGTTACTCATAAGTTAGAACTAAAGTTACCATATGAGCAAACTAATCCATTCTTTGTCATATTCCTGAAGGATTCTATGTCTTACTAAAGAGATATTTGTCCATCCACATATTTTCTACCATGTTCATAATAGCTATGAAAGAAAATGAGCCTCAAAATATTCAATAATAAAGATGATATACATATGCACCAGGGGACTTTATTCAGATGTAAAGAAAATGAATAAATAATTAATTTTCAAGTAAATGTTTGGATAGAACTGAAAAAAAAATTGTGAAGGATCCATCCTATACACAGATAGACTTCAAATATTTATATTTGTGCTTTTTAAGTAGGATCACCAATAGAATCCACTAAACTAAAAAGGGGTCATGAATATGTGAGAAAGAAGGATCTTAGGGGTATAGAACAGTAGAATTTACATGATATGAAAAGGGAAGAGGATTAATAGCATACGAAGTGCTAAGGAAGATGAGAATAGAGTCACAAGGGTTGTTGACAGAAGGTACTAACATTAAAGATGTTTCTAAAGACATATGGAAACCTAATGTTCTATAATCTCACAATAATAATAATAATAACAACAACAACAAATAATTTTTATGGAGGTGCTCACTTTGAGCTGTGTGTCAGGGTGTTCTCAAAGATTACTAAGTCAGTACATGCTATTGATATTAGTCTTGGTTATCAAGACAAACTCGCTGGTGAAACCTTATTTCTTAAGACTCCTCACCCTCGGGTCATAGGACATGAAGAAATCAGATACTGACATGCAAGTTTCCTCCATGCTGGTTCATCATGTTGGAGATTGCTGTAGGCTCATGGGGGAGAAAGTCATCAGCAGTCTTAGCAAGATGTGTGTATGTTGAGGTACAATAAAACCTGATGAGCCTTAGATATTCATTGGTATGGCACATATGCATATAGGCCTCCAGTTTCTGATTGTATTTTAATGTTCCTCTTCAGAAGGGAGCTTGTGCCTGGAACTGTGAACCTAGCTAGGAACCTATGGTTGGGGCAGTTGTACTCCCTAGGAATGAACCTACTATTGCTATTTTTTCAAAATGGGCATAATATCAAGCTGCCCAGTAAATATTCATCTTTGTACACATACATGATGCAACTCTCAACCCTCTTTGCACAGAGCTCCTCTGTTGCAAAGAATACTGCATAGGTTGCAGTGAATACAGAGACTCAGAACACATCAAAGTGCAGAACATAAGCACAGCTACTTAGTCTTTTACACAATGGCATACACAAGCATCCTAATCCCTAACCGGTAAAGAGTGGAATATACAGAGGAGTAAAATAGTGAGAAGTCTTAACTTGGACCAGGTGAATTCATTAAATTATTTTCTTTGTGTTCTCTCCATGCCACATTAAAGAAATATAAAATTCATTTATAAAGCTCACATTGGTGCTTGTTTCTGTAACTGGAATATTATCTTCAAAATATTGAAAATATTTTCATTTAGAAATATGCTTTCTTTAAAAAGTTATATGGATTGCCTCATTCTTTTAAATTGTATCGTATTATGTACATTTACGTGTTACTTATGCAAACTTCTATGACAAACTCAACATCTTATTTTTAACTTTTGACATTGTCTTAGAAAATTGTGCTGGTTTTTTTTCTTATGTTTTATAATACTTACTGTGATGGAAAGGTTGAGGACACCACGAAATGGCTTAGTTATTTAAGTGAATTCACTGTATGTATATTTGATGTGTCTCACTTTCCAAACAGTTTAAAACTTTCAACAAAAGATTTTAAAACAACAGAACATGTAGCAATGTGTATGTCATTAAATCACAATTTAAGAGACAGTTTGGCTCAGAGATCAAGAGTGCTTGCTGATCTATCATGAGGACTGGAGTTCAGATGTCAGCACTCTTGTCAAGCCATTCACAATTCTATTTAAACTCCAGGTTCAAGTTATACAACACCTTCTCCACAGACACCTGTACACACAGGTAATTTCATACCCACCCACACATTTGTTTGTATATATGTGAATATGTGTATATATACATATGTGTGTATACATCTAAACATTTTATCCAGGTGTCATAATAGCAATAATTTTGGAAGATGAGGTATGATAAATATATTGGCTAGTTTCTGTCATAAAGTAGTCACCTGAGAAGTTTTTTTGACATAAGGTAGAATCATCTGAGAACATGGAGCCAGATTTAGGAAACTATCCTTATCAAGCTGGCTTCTGGGCAAACCTGTGGTATATTTCTTGACTGATGATTGATAAGGGAGAAAGCAGGCTATTGTGGGATCATATTGTGCAGGCATAAGGATAAGAAAACATTGGAAATCAAGACACTAAGCAGATTTCCACATGGCCCTTGCTTACGTTTCTGCCTTCACTTAACCTGCAAACTAAATAAACATTTTCCCCTCTGAGTTGTTTGGGTCATGGTGTTTTATCAGAGCAATGGAAAATGAACCAGAAATAGTCAGTTGGAGGATAAGCTTATGCTTTTGCTTATTTTGGTACCTGTCTAATGCCGAGTCATCTAACAGGCTTTTTCTCCTGACCTCACTCATACACCCAAGTATTAAGAGCCATTTTAAAGTTTATAAATGCAAATGGGGCCTCCTTTTTTTATGTTCCTTATCATATTTTTGCATCTTCATGGAAACATTCTCTGTCTACTTTTGTCTCATCAACTCCTGCCTTGGCTTACACAATGTCTACATTCCCACAGTTCCCTAAAGGATATCTTCCCTTTTCTCATATAAGAAACCTCCCGCTCTATAAACTGTACAGTGTCCTGAAAAACATAATTTTAATTATGAAACAAGAATTTGATATTTGTTTTATATAATATATTATAAATCCTGCAGGGGCAGAATTTTCAGTCTTTTTCTCCAAATTTTCCACCCCTAATAGAATATGAGCATCTGCTATGATTTGGATTTGACATGAGTGTCCCTTATTGTCTGTGTGATTGAAGACTTGACTACTCTGTGATCTCCTGTGAAGCTTGACTGGGCTCTTCACAATGTAGCTGATTGAGACAAAGAGATCTGTCTTATCAGAGAAGCTTATGACATTTTTAATGTCCTCTTTACAATCTTGTTCTTTAATTTGCTCCTGTAAAAAATTAGTCATACACATTTTTCTTTTAATTTAGAATTATGTTTGTTATATACTGTCAAAGCAAAGTACAAGGAAAAGAGAGAAATCTTAAGGATAATTATTTTACTGCTGGAGAACATCTGTGGTTTATTTTTTTTTAAATATATAACAGAATTAAGCACAGACATTAAGAAAAGGGAGAAACAGGCCCAGATCCAGGGCATTTAACTGGCCCACCCCAACACCTACCTCCTCTATTAACTGCTGGAGTTCATGAAGGGGCCAGTTCTAGAGATCCAAGGTAGCATGCAGGTTCTCCATGACACAGAAAAACAAGATAGCCAAGACGAGTCCAGTGATGATCCAATATTGCTAAAACAGCAGAAGCCAGAAGCATTGAGCTAGATTATGACTCATTGCAATGAGCATTTGCAAATGAAGATGTTTGGACAAAAGGGTATGCTGTGTGACACATTGTGACACATTGCAGCTTCCATAGTGAGATGCTTTTCTGTTGTTTTTGTCTTTCTTCCTTCCTTTCCTCCTTTCGTCTTTCCTTCCTTCCTGCCTTCCTTTTGTCTTTCTTTCTTTCTTTCTTTCTTTCTTTCTTTCTTTCTTTCTTTCTGTTTTCTCTGTGTGGGGAGGTTGTAAGGGCAGAGGGCAGATATGAAGGAACAGGGAGAAGAGTGGGATTAAATTACATGATGTGAAATTCACAAAGAACCAATAGAAAGTTTAAAACAATAAAATGGAATTGTAGGGTCAGTAAAAAGATTTTGAAATAAAACAAGTTGGGAAAAAATACATAAATTTTAAAAAGGAAGGGAAGGAGAGAAAGATATAAGAGAAGAAGACAAACACCCTAGAGTGAATATGAGATTCTTCAAAGAGAATATAATTTAAATGATATAAAAATAGCAATTATTTAAATTTTCGTAGCTTCTGAAGTTATGTGTGAGTGTGTGTGTGCGTGTGTGTGTGTGTGCGTGTGTGTGTGTGTGTGTGTGTGTGTGTGTGCACGCATGCACGTGTGTATGTAGAAGTCAGAGGTCAATGTCAGTATCATTAAAAAAAATTTCTGTCTATCTAAATTTTTAAGATTTTTGACACATGGTTTCTCACTGAACCTAGAACTTGCAGATTGTCTAGACTAGCTACTCAGCAAGCCCTAGGATTCCTGCCTTCACTTCTGAGCATGCTGAGTTCATCAGTATGTGCTTTCCCAATCTTTTTGTGTGTGTGCCAGTGATCCAAATGTATGTCCTCATGTTACTCACCCAGTAAGAACTCTACCTAGGACTTTCAATGATTACTTTCTCTACAAAAACTTCATTTTTGAGACAGAATCTATGAAGTTACATCTGACCACAATCTCTTTTTTTTGATAGAAAAGGCTGTCTTCCAAATTCCAGAGATCTGCCAGACTCTGTTTCCAAAGTGCTAACATTTAACACATATGACACCATAGCTGGCAATAGGAACCATATTTTTAGAAAGTAATGTAAAATGGCTTGAGCTCAGTATATGTGTTTACAGTCTAATAAGATAAATCCTCACTATGCTTATTCCACAATGATATCAAGTTGTATGCTTTTATTGTAAAGAGATTAATAACTGTATGAGGGTTTACAGGTTTTTATCTAGTAGAAGTGCCACAGTGTATTAATTGGTGTTTCCAGTGTTTTGATAAAATACCATGAAACAAGTAAAAAACCATTCCAACACCAAGTTGGGAAGGAAAGTGTTTATTCACCTTACACTTCTACATTGTTGTTCATTATCAAAGGAAGGCAGGATCTTAGAAAAATGGGGTACAGAGCTAAACAGAGAATTCTCCTCCATTGCTGGTGGGAATGCAAACTTGTACAACCACTTTGGAAATCAATCTGGCACTTTCTCAGACAATTAGGAATAGTGCTTCCTCAAGATCCAGCTATACTTCTCCTAGGCATATATCCAAAAGAGGCTCAAGTACACAACAAGGACATTTGCTCAACCATGTTTGTAGCAGCTTTATTCATAATAGCCAGAACCTGGAAACAACCCAGATGTCCCTCAGTTGAGGAATGGATACAGAAATTGTGGTACTTTTACACAATGAAATATTATTCAGCAATTAAAAACAAGGAAATCATGAAATTTGCAGGCAAATGGTGGGATGCAAAAATGATCGTCCTGAGTGAAGTATCCCAAAAGCAGAAAGACACACATGTATATACTCGCTTATATAGACCTATAAGATAGGATAAATATACTAAAATCCATCCAACTAAAGAAGATAAACAAGAAAGAGGACCCAGGGTACGATGATCAATCCTCACTTAGAAAGACAAATGGGATGTAGGTGCAAACAAGTAACAGGACAGGAACCTACCACAGAGGTCCTCTGAAAGACTCTACCTAGCAGTGTATCAAAGCAAATATTAAGACTCATAACCAAACCTCTGGCAGAATGCTGGGAATCAGAAAAAAGGAGGGGGTGAGTTAATCCGACCTGGAGAGGACAGGAGTTCCACAAGGACCAAATATATCTGGGCATAGGGGTCTTTTATGAGACTGATTCTCCAAACAAGGACCATGTATGGATGCAACCTAGAGCCCCTGCTCAGATGCAACCCTTGGTAGCTCAGTATCCAAGTGGGTACCCTAATAAGGAGAACAGGGACTGTTTCTGACATAAACTCTATGGTGGGCTCTTTGACCTCCTCCTCCCCTCCTCAGGGAGGAGCAGCCTTGCTAGGCCAAAGAGGAAGACTTTGCAGCCAGTCCTGAAGACACCTGATAAACCAGTATCAGATGTAAGGGGAGGCTACTCTTCCTTATCAGTAAACTTGGAAAGAGCAAGGGAGGAGATGAGGGTGGGAGGGTAAGATTGGGAGGGAAAGAGGGAGTGGGATACAGTAGGGATACAAAGTTAACAAACTGTAACTAATATTAAAAAAATAAAAATTAATTAAAAAAAAGAAAAGAGAAAAAAAGGAAAATTCCTTGGTGTCTTCTATCAATTATAGATATACTTTTAGAAACCGATTTTGACAGTATTGCTATACTTACAAATTTAGAGCAACCTTTGGATTTCTTTTCAACTCTGCATTTTACTAAAAACTAACATAGACATATAGACCTACACAAAAATTGAGTCTTTTGGTTAAATATGACTAGCTTCCAATAATTAGATTTTTAGAAAGCTACTTTGTAGTCCCTACAAGGAAGATAAAGTTCTGATGAGAAGTTCAAATCCTTGAAACTAGCAGCTAGATATTATTACAATAATTATATTAAATGATTTAGATACTTCATTCCTGCAGTGTTCTAACTATGCAGAACATATAAGACAAAGGTAAATTAAGTATCACTTTAGTGGTACAATGTTTATTTTTATTCCTTGGTGGGAAAGCAATTCTCTGATCAGGACAATGATGCACTTGAAAATAAATGGGTATGCAAGCAATGCTTCTTCCTCTTGGAGTGAGAGATTCATTGTTGTTGTTGTTGTTTTCCTATGGTACTAAGTGTCAAACCAAGGGTCTTTCACATGTTTATAAGCTTCTCTACAAATAGGTTGTTCCCAGATGCAGATTAAAAATGTTTCTATTTATTTATTTATTTATTTATTTATTTGCTATCTATTACAGTTTATTCAGTTTGCATCCCAGCTGGAGTCCCCTCTTTCATTCCCTCTCTTTCCACCCTCCCTCCTTCTTCTCCTCCCATGCCCCTCCTCCAGCCCACTGATAGGGGAGGTCTTCCTCCACTTCCATCTTACCCTAGCCTATCAGGTCTAATCAGGACTGGTTGCATTATCACCTCTGTAGCCTGGTGAGGCTGCCCCTCCCTAGGCAGAAATGATCAAAGATCTAGCCACTGAGTTCATGTCAGAGACAGTCCCTGTTCCCATTACTAGGGAACCCACTTGGACACTGAGCTGCCATGGGCTACATCTGTGTAGGGGTTCTAGCTTATCTCCATGCATGGTCCTTGGTTGGGGTATCAATCTCATAAAAGACCCTTAGCCCCAGATTTTTTGGTTATGTTGCTCTCCTTGTGGCTCTCCCTTTAGGTCTTTCTATCTCCCCTTCTTTCATAAGATTCCCTGCAATCTGCCCAAACTTTGGCTATGAGTCTCAGCATCTGCTTCAATGCCCTAAGGGTAGAGTCTTTCAGCGGCCCTCTGTGGCAGGCTCCTGTCCTGTTCCCTGTTTTCTCCCTCTTCCAATTTCTATTCCATTTGCCTTTCTGAATAAGGATTGAGCATTTTACCCAGGATCATCCTCTTCGTTTAGCTTTGTTAGGTGTACAGGTTTTAGTATATTTATCCTATATTATACGTCTCATATCCACTTATTAGTGAGTATATAGCATGTGTGTCTTTCTGCATCTGGGATGGTATGGCTAGAATTGCACATGTAGATATAGTTTAGTCTCAGAGATAGTAGCCAATGCAATATACAAACTGATGTGTAAGAGAATAAATATTTATTTGTATTTATTTACACAATTTAGAATGCATAACTGTAGAGTATAGCTCTGTCTCCTTAGAAAACCTAGAAACAACGAAAACCTAGAAATGAGAATACCAGTGATGGCATTATTTTACAATTTCATTGTTCAGTAAGAAGAACCAGTCTTCTGATGAAGTTACTGAATATAGTGTTGAAGCAAGACCATCATTAGATAATCCTTAACCCTTTAATATTGGTAAGGAGTAAAGAATCTGAACATATAAGCAATGAACACTGTTAGGGAAAAACAAGGGCTAATTGAGAGAACTCACAAAGACCAATGAGACTATGACAAATTAAGTACATTGGAATAGAGAGATAAAATTCCTCATGCAGAATCATATGAACATATTATGAATATATGCCTGCCCAGAAAAATTGAACATAATTCTCAATTATTTAAATGTAGGTACACTTAACAACATGATTCCAAAGATGATAGTGTTTAAAAAGGAACAAAAACTTGTAGTTGGGACCCTTTAAAACTCTATGGAATTAAAAAAGATTATATTGAATGAGGTGATGCAGAACTGGAATGAGAAACATGACAATGACTTTATTATTTGTGGCTCCTAGATACAAAACCTTCTGGTGTGATTATGCTACCTGAAGTAAATGCAGAGATCAAGAAAGTTAAAAAAACAAAACAAAACAAAACAAAAAAAAAACATGGTAAGGAGCTAGAAAGAGAAATAGTTGGACTCAGGTGATAATAAGAAATTAAATAGGAAAGATGGGTGGTGCTGTTACTGGGGATGGAGGTCAATACAGAAGGAACAAGAAGAAGGATGGACAAATAAGACTAAATGATGGTTCATGAAACCTCAAAAACTCATCTTATTTAATGTTTACCATATATATATACACATCAGTGTTCTATTGCTGTGAAGAGACACTATGACCAAGACAATTCTTATAAAAGAAACATTTAAATTTGGGCTTGCTTACAGACCTTTAGTTCATTATCATCATGGCAGGAAACATATGGTGAGCAGGCAGACATGGTACTGAAGAAGTAGCTGAGAGTTTTACATCCAGATTAGTAGGCCACAGGGAGAAAAAGACCCTGGGCCTGGCCTGGGCTCATGGGACCTCAAAGCCCACACTCAAGTGACACACTTTCTTCAGCAAGGCCATACTTACTCCAATAAGATTACACATCCTAATCCCTTTCAAGTAGTGTCACTCCCTGATGACCAAGCATTCAAATATATGAGCCTTTCATGGCAATTATATTCAAGCCACAACAACATATTAAACTCAGGTTGACAAAATTCTCCACAGCAGTAGAAATTCTAAGACAGCAAGTAATCATTTATGATAAATCAGAATAGTGTTGTTTGTAGTGTGTACCCTTGCCATGTTGTGTTTGAATGTATAACCTGAGTATACCTGTAAAACAAACAAACAAAAATGATCAAACTATAATCAAAGAGGAGGAAGGGGAAGGAAGAAGCAACTAAAACTCTACAGTGAATATCAAGAATAGAGCTCAATGCAGTGTAGCAGAGTGAATGAGATCCTATAACAGAATAACAATATGGAAAATCTAAGAAACTGTCATATAAACATATATGCATGAATATTAAGCTATTAGATATCAGTGTAAATTGATATATATGTATGTGTTAGATAGATAGATAGATAGATAGATAAATAGATAGATAGATAGATATTGTTCTAAAATAGTACTTTTTTAACTAATCAGTCAACAAGTTTTGAAAGATTAAATTTATCTATAAACTTTGCCTTGAACTTACAGTATTCTAAATTCTGAAAAAACCAAAAACTTATGACTGAAGTCATACATGACTTGTAGTAAGTATTTCTCATAATATTTAGTAATTAGTCCATAGGTATTTATTGAAGTTGTAAAAATGTATGCACATGCACAGACATGCTCAGATACAAACATACATATGCACACATACACACACACTCATAACCATTCTCTACCTTGAGAAGTTTTAAACTACAGTTATTGCAGTTACTCTCATTTTTACTTTTGAACTTTTCTCATTTATCTATATTTCCTTATAACATCCTATATTTTTAAACAAATTTTGTCTTATTAAAGTCAGTTTGCCATGATATTGAGGCAGGATTTTATTTCAAAGTTTTTCCTAATGTGGTTTTCTATTTTTCCAATTCTCACTACTGACTTTGCCCTTAGCGGGTATATTGTTGTCATTAACTAAAAACAAATACGGTGTCACTCACTGATGTTTTCTATAATTACTTCTTGCCTAACTGGAGCTTGTCTTTGCCTTCAAGCTATGCCCAGAGAGGCAGCTTTCTGTTACTTTTAAAATTTTCTGTCAGATATAATTTGAAGCCTGTCAGCTTGTTCAGATACTTGATATTTATCCTAACAAAATATCCTTCTATGTATTCTTTCAAGAGATATATGACAACCATAAATAAGATAAATTCTCTGTGACCATAAGATTGATGTTTGATAACCATATAAGAGAAAATGGGCAATAAATAGTAATTATAGTTTGTGGAAACTCTTAGAATATAGGCTGTGCAAGTGTTTATTAAAACCCATCAAAAGAGCTTTCTGTGAAGATGTACTTAAGAGTGATGGCCTAAATAAAGGTCCTACAAGACTTGCTACAGAAAATGACTCCTAAAAAAAAGAAGCACAAGTGAAGGACACAGATAGAGAAGTAAGAGAAACTGGAATGAGCTGAAGCTAGGGTGAACTTAGTGATGAGAAGCCTAAATACATATTGTGTGTAATTAGTTGAGATGAAAGGTTTGGACGTAATTGAGGTCAGATGACAAGCAAGAAAATGATTATACTTTTTCTATATTATTCTACAGAGTTTGGCTATCCCAGGGACTTAATAGTATCAGATTTGTGTTTTTAAAAGACCATTCTAGGAATAATAAGGAGACTAGAATAAAAAAAAGGCATAATTCAAATCAGGTAGAACACAGCTGTTACTGCTAAGATTTGGTTGAAAATTAATGAGATAATAAAGTTTAGCCGAAGGACATGTGGAGGAGATGCTTTTTTTTTTTTTTTTTAGGGCTACGTCTGCTGTCCACCAAAATCATTACTCCTTAAATATATTTAAATAAATTAATTAATATGTAAAATTAAGAAATTTAACCTAGCAAAATGGACTCCCATATTGTTCAGAGTTGCAAGAAAAATTTACACTCCATCACAGTTTTTAGCATTATAGAAATAATTTTTAAGATAAAAATCTTACAGTGCTGATATCTGATCAAGCAATTCATAATATACTTTCAGAAAAAATAAGTTTTATATAATTTATTATGTTCAACAAAGTGCTTTCATCTTATATATATTAATTCTTTATTAATTACACTTTATTCACTTTGTATCCCCCCTGTGCTTCCCTCCTTCCTCCCATCCCAATCCCTCCCTTCCTTCACCCTCTGCATGCATGCCCCTCCACAAGTCCACTGATAGGGGAGGTCTTCTTTTCCTTCCTTCTGATCCTAGACAATTAAGTCTCATCAGGAGTGACTGCATTGTCTTCTTCTGTGACCTGGTAATGCTGCTTCCCCCTCACGGGGAGCTAATTAAAGAGCAGGCCAATCGGATCATGTCAGAGACAGTCCCTGTTCCATTGCAATAGGAACTTGCATACTGAACTGCCATGGGCTACATCTGTGCAGGGGTCTTAGGTTATCTCCATGCATAGTCCTTGGTTGGAGTATCAGTCTCAGGAAAGATCCCTGTGCTCAGATTTTTTGGTTCTGTTGCTCTCCTTGTGGACTTCCTGTCCTCTCCAGATCTTACTATTTCCCACTTCTTTCATAAGATTCCATGCACTCTGCCCAAAGGTTGCCCATAAGTCTCAGCATCTGCATTGATAATCTGCAGGGCAGAGCTTTTCAGAGGTCCTCTATGTCAGGCTCCTGACTTGTTCGATCTTTTCTCCTTCTGATGTTCATCCTCTTTGCCTTTCTGGATAGGAATTGAGCAGTTTAGCAAGAGTCCTCCCTCTTGATTGGTTTCTTTAAGTGTACAAATTTTAGTAGGTTTATCCTATATTATATGTCTGTATGAGTGAGTATATACTGCGTGCATCTTTCTGCTTCTGGGATAGCTCACTCAGGATGCACAGGAGACAACTTCCTGAACAGAACACCAACAGCACAGGTTCTAAGAGCAACAATCAATAATAGGGACCTCATGAAGCTGAAAAGCTTCTGTAAAGCAAAGGACACTGTCGTCAGAACAAAACAACAGCCTACAGATTGAGAAAGGATCTTCATCAACCCTATATCTGACAGAGGACTAATATCCAGTATATATAAAAAACTAAAGAAGTTAAACAGCAAAAAATCAAGTGATCCAATTAAAAAATGCAGTACAGAGCTAAACAGAGAATTCTCTGTAGGAGAATATAGAATGGCAGAGAAACACTTAAAGAAATGCTCAACCTCTTTAGCCATCAGGGAAATGCAAATTACAACGACCCTAATATTTCACCTTACACCCATCAGAATGGCTAAGATCACAAACTCAAAAGACAACACATGCTGGACAGGTTGTGGAGAAAGGGGAACCCTCTGCTTGTGGGAATGTAAACTTGTACAATCACTCTGGAAAGCAATCTGGCGCTTTCTCAGACAACTAGGAATAGTGGTTCTTCAAGATCCAGCTATACCTCTCTTAAGCATATACCCAAAAGACTCTCAAATATACAATAAGGACATGTGCTCAACCATGTTTGTAGCAGCCTTATTTGTAAAAGCCAGAAGCTGGAAACAGCCCAGATGCCCCTCAGTGGAGTGCTTTAAATGTTTGTGAATTGCAGGTAATGATCATATTTCAGCTTAAAGTATTTCTGTAGTGTCTCGTTCTGCTTTTTTTTTATTCTGACCCACAGATACATTTACTATGTGCTTTATTATCTGTCTTGAATACATTTGGATAGACTTGAGCCAGCTACTCTAGCTTTCAATCTGCCGAAAAAGCTGAGAGAGAAGAACCAGATATTTTGTTCAAATCTTTTTCACTTGTTGAGCTACCATGCCAGTTATAGCATTACCAATATCTGAAAATTTAAACCTACAGAGCCTATCAAAGCCTAATTTCATTTGTACTATCATACTCAGATGCTCATATGCACATCCAACAGAAGGCCAAGTCACAGAAGGAGATCCACCCAAAATACTGTTCTATATATATGAGGGGCAAGAGGACACAATAAATCTTTTGGAAAATTACAAGACACATTTAGAAGGACTCATCTTATGGAACTAAGTCCTTATGTTTGCCAGTTTTCCTCTAGTTCTACAAGATTTTCTTCAGAATTTCAGACTATCCTGTAATCTTTGTGCCTTAGTTACCTGAATTACTTTGAGGCTTTCTGTTCCACACAGTCTTCACTATCCTTCTTAATTGTATCTGAGTTATAGTTAATTCATGCTGAGTAAATATCTAGACTGAGTTAATTAAAGAGAGACTGACTGCTCAGATACAATTCAGAGAGATAGTGAAGATCGGCTGTGAAACAGAAAGCCAAAAAGAATATAACACTAAAATCTACAAAATAACCATTTTGTTTTGTTTGTGTTACTGCTAGGCTTAGAGTTTAGTGTTAAGTGTGGTTTATATATCCAGTGAAAGTGATTCATCTTTGAAAGTATTTGTCAATTAAAGATACTTCTTGGTTAAGGTGGCAGATCATATCCACTTAACCCTCTCAACACTGGGACCCCATCTGGCTTAAGAGTGTGCAGTACTTATGCATGCTGCCACAGTCTCTGTGAGTTCATATAGGTCAGTGATGTTGGGTCTGGAAGAAGGTGTTTTCTTTTTGTCATCTATCCCTTCATCTGCCTCATTTTCTGCATAGCTCCCTGCGCCCTGGGGAAGGGGGAGGTTATAATGAGGAAATTCCATTTAGGGCAGAGTGTTCCAAGATCTACCAGTCTCTGTATATTGGCCACTTGGAGGATCTTTGTATTAGTTCATATCTACTGCAAGAGGAAGATTCCCTGACTGAATTCCCTTACTCAATGAGAAATAATGTCATTAGGAGTCATTTTATTGCTGTTTACTTACAACAGAACAATAGTATTTGGATTTCACTTAGATACATTGTCTATTTTGTCTCAAGTTCTTAACCACCGGAAAAGTGTCAGGCATGGGTACCATCTAATGGACTGGCTTTAAGTCTAATTAGATAATATTTGGTTATTTTCACAGTATTTGTGACACCATTGCACCAATGCAACTTGCAGCCAGGTAGCCTTTGTAGATCACAGGATTTGTGGTTGCTTTTCTCCACCAGCAGCATGAAGAGTACTGTACAGTGCCACAAACACTGATCAATAGAAGGGAAGGCTTCAGTTAGCCATCAGCTTGACTTCTCCGTGTTAAATGATGTATGTCAGTGTCATCTTCAACAGTAAGGCCGTACCTATCTCCACTTCTTATCAGTTATGAAAAGCAGTTAATAGCCTTGGCAATGTCATGGAGGCTCTTTGGACAACTCAACTAGATGTAACTTGATTCTGGTACTAAAGGTTTCAGTTAGTATCTACAAATGTCTAATGGGGGAGTGTCTCCCTGATTATTCAGTGCTTCCATTCACATTTCTTTCTTGTATGTGTAAATGTAAAAAATCTACAATGGTAGGTTTCTATATGATCCCTCAAATAACCCTTAGTGTTAGTTGCACACTCCTATACCACTTCCTTTCTCTCCCTCTTTCACCCTACCTCTGTTTAATCCTCCTTTTCTAGGCTGTACCCATGTGTCTCCAAGATTTTATATTTTGTTTCCTCTTCTTTGGGAGATCTGCTTCTTATGCTGAGTTCCATAATCTATCCCTGTTCTCTGTGGTTTTATAGATTGTAACATACCTATTGAAGGCTTAAATGATAACATCTACATTTAAGAGAATATATAAGATATTTATATTCTGGGTTATGTCACATGAGATTATTTTTTTCTAGCTCCATCAATTTATATATGAATATCATGTTTTTATTTATTTTTTATTTTTATTTTTGTTTAAGAGATATTTATTACTTTGGCTGAAAAACCTTTATGCCCAAAGATTTGTTTTGCTGAATAGAAAAGAATTCTAGGTAAAGATTTTGAGTCTAGTATTTTTCTGGAAGTCAATAAAATCATCCTTTAAAATCTCAAAATATTGTTTATTATAAATTTGTAATACAACTTGAAATCAAGAATGGTGAAAACTTCCACAGATCTTTACTAAGCAGAATTGGTTTAGCCATACTGAATATTTTGTTTAAGTATGAAGCTGAAAAGTGCCTTTTATCTTCTCCAAAGAACTGTGTTGGAATTTTGATGTGGATTGTGTTATTGTGTAGGTCACTTTTGGTAGCATGGCTATTTTTCACTATATTGTTACAGATGCATGAGGGATTTTTGCACCTTCTGATGTACTCTTCATTTTATTTCTTCAAAGTCTTAAAGCATTTATTATGTTTCTCTTGCTTGATTAGATTCATATGTATGCATACAATGTATGTATATCTTACATACAACCTTTCATATAAAAATAAATAAATAAATTTTATATAAGAAAACTGACTGTTGTGTGTTAATTTTTTAAAAAAATTATTTATTTGTTCAGTTTACATACTGGTTGTAACCTACCTTCCTCTCCTCCCACTCCTCCCCTCTCACACTTCTCCCCTTACTTTCCTCTTCCTTCTCCTTAGAGAAGGGGGAGATCTCCTATTGATACTAACCTACCCTGGCAATTAAGTTCACTGCAGAACTAGATGCTCTCCCACTGAGGCCAGGAAAGGCAGCCCAGTTAGAGTAATAGGATCCAAAGGGAGGCATCAGAGTCAGAGAGATCCCATACTCTGGTTGTTGGGAGAGTCACATGAAGACCAAGCTATGCATCTGCTACATATATCCGAGGGGCCTATGACCAGTCCCTGCATGCTCATTTTTTGATGGTTCCATCTTTGTGAGCCCCAAGGCTAGATGACTCTGTAGGTCTTGTGAAGTTTTTGACCTCTCCAGCTCCCTCTTTAATTTTTGTGTAGATGACCAATGTATTGTTTAGAGTACTGATATCATCCACTATCAGTGTGTGAAGGTCAGTAAGTAATTTTAAAAGTAATAATGTTTCTTTAATGAACTTGGGTGCCTTATGCTTTGTGCATGTATGTTAAAATTTTAAATATACTCTTGGTACAGTTTTTATTTGATGAGTGTATAGTTTCCTTCCCCATCTCTTTGTATTATTTTTGGCTTGACTTCTATTTCGTCAGATATTAAAATGGATACACCTGATTACTTTTTGGGTCCATTTTCTTGGAATAGCTTTTCCCGTCTTTTTATTTACCCAGAGATGATATCTATCCTCTAAGGTAAGATGTATTTCATAGATGTTGCAGACATTTGGGTCCTGCTTTCTAATCCAATCTGTTAGTCTATATCTTCTTACTGGAAAATTTAGATCATTAATGTTTAGTATTATCTATGGGAAGTGTTTATTGATCCCTGTTATTTTTTGTTATGATGTGGGTTTTTATTTCCTTGCCTTTGATTTATTAGTCCTTCAGATTTCTTGAATATGGTTAACCTCTTTAGATTGAAATTTTCTTTCTGTCACCTTCTGTAAAGTAGGATTGGTACATAGATATTTCTTTTTTTCTCCTCTTTTTAAATTTTTATTACTTACAGTTTATTCATTTTGTATCTCCCCTGCAACTTCCTCCCTCCTCCCTTCCCAATCCCACCCTCCTTTCCCTTTCTCTGCCCATATCCCACCTCAAGTCCACTGATATAGGAGGTCCTCCTCTCCTTCCTTCTGATCCTAGACTATCAGGTCTCATCAGGAGTGGCTGCATTGTCTTCCTCTGTAGCCTGGTAAGGCTGCTCCCCACTCATGGGAAGGTGATCAAAGAGCAGGCCAATCAGTTCATGTCAGAGACAGTCCCTGTTCCCATTACTATGGAACCCATTTAGAGACTGAACTTTTATGGGCTACATATGTGCAGTGGTTCTAGGTTATATCCATGAATGGTCCTTGGTTGGAGTATCAGTCTCAGAAAAGACCCCTGTGCCCAGATTTTTTGGTTCTGTTGCTCTCCTTGTGGAACTCCTGTCATAGATATTTCTTAATTTTGTTTCATCATGGAATGTCCCCCATCCTCTCTTGGCATTTTTATTGATAGTTTTGCTGGATGTAGTAAAGTAGGCTGGCATCTGTGGTATCATGCAGTTTGTAGAACATCTGTTCAGGTACTTAATGGTTTTCACTGTCTCCATTGAAAGGCTAGATGATTTTTTAATGGTTCTGCCTTTAATGTTACTTGTATTTTTGTTTTTTTCTCTTGAAGGTTCTAAAACTGTTTGTTTTGTATGTCTAGTGTTTGGCTTATTATGTATCATGGGATATTTCTTTTCTGGTACTGCCTATTTGGTGTCCTCTATATTTCTTGAACTTGATAAGGACCTTATTCTTTACGTTAACAATGTTTTCTTAGGGCTGGAGATGGCTCAGCAGTTCAAAACACTGGATTCTCTTTCAAAAGAGGTTCATTTCTTAGTGCCCACATGGCAGCTCATGACTGTTTGTAACTCCAAGTTCAGGAAATCTGACAGATAAAAATTCTTTTTAGGTCTGTAAAGAATGGTGTTGGCAATTTAATGGGAATTGCATTAAACCTGTAGATTGCTTTTGGTAAGATGGCCATTTTTACTATGTTAATCCTGCCAAGCCATGAACATGGGAGATCTTTCCATCTTCTCATATCTTTTTCTAATTATTTCTTCAGAGACTTGAAATTATTTTCATACAAGTCTTTGACTTGCTTGGTTAGGGTTACACCAAGGTACTTTATGTCATTTGTGACTATTATGAAGGGCATTGTTTCCCTAATTTTTTTCTCAGCCCTTTTGTCTTTTGTATACAGGAGAGCTACTGATTTTTTTGAGTTAATTTTGTATCTGGCCACTTTGCTGAAGGTGTTTATCAGCTGTAGGAGTTCCCTGGTAGAGTTTTTGGGGTCACTCATGTATACTATCATATCGTCTGCAAATAGTGATAATATGACTTCTTCCTTTCCCATCTGTATCCCCTTGATCTCCTTCAACTGTCTTATTGCTCTAGCAAGGACTTCCAGCACTATGTTGAAGATATATGGAGAGAGTGGGCAGCCTTGTCTTGTCCCTGATTTCAGTGAGATTGCTTTAAGTTTCTCTCAGTTCAGTTTGATGTTGGCTATAGGCTTGCTGTAAATCTCCTTTACTATGTTTAGATATGTGCCTTGTATCCCTGATCTCTCCAGTACTTTAAACATGAATGGATGTTGGATTTTGTCAAATGCTTTTTCAGCATCTAGGGAGATGATCACGTGGTTTTTTCTTTCAGTTTGTTAATATGGTAGATCACATTGATGGATTTCCGTATATTGAACCACCCCTGCATACCTGGGATGAAGCCTACTTGGTCATAGTGGATAATATCTTTGATGTGTTCTTGGATTCAGTTTGCAAGTATTTTGTTAAGTATTTTTGCATCAATGTTCATAAGGGAGATTGGCCTGAAATTCTCTTTCTTTGTTGAGTCTTTGTGAGATTTAGGTACCAAGGTGATTGTGGCTTCATAGAATGAGTTTGGTAATGTTCCTTCTGTTTCTATTTTGTGGAATAGTTTGAAGAGAATTGTAGTTAGCTCTTCTTTGAAGGTCTGGTAGAATTCTGCGCTGAAGCCATCTGGTCCTGGGCTTTTTTTGGCTGGGAGATTTTGATGACTGCTTCTATTTCTTTGGGGGATATAGGACTATTTAATTGATTTACCTGGTCCTGATTCAGCTTTGGTAAGTCAAATTGATCAAGAAAATTGTCCATTTCATTTAGATTTTCAAATTTTGTTGCGTATAGACTTTTGAAGTAAATCCTAATGATTGTTTGGATTGCCTCAGTGTCTGTAGTTATGTCCCCCTTTTCATTTCTGATTTTGTTGATTTGGGAGGTGTCTCTCTGCCTTTTATTTAGCTTGGCTAAGGGTTTGTCGATCTTGTTGATTTTCTCAAAGAACCAGCTCTTGGTTTCATTGATTCTTTGAATTGTTTTATTTGTTTACAGACCTGGAAAAAAAATTCTCAACTTCGTATGGAATAACAAGAAACACAGAATTGCTAAAACAATCCTCTACAATAAAAGATCTTCTGGAGGTATCTCCATCCCTGATCTCAAGCTGTACTATAGAGCAACAGTTATAAAAACTGCATGGTACTGACATAGAAACAGAATGGTGGATCAATGGAATCGAACAGAAGACCCAGAAATAAACCCACACACATACGGACACCTGATTTTTGACAAAGATGCCAAAACCATACAATGGAAAAAAGATAGCATCTTCAACAAATGGTGCTGGTCCAACTGGAAGTCTACATGTAGAAAAGTGAAAATAGATCCATACTTATCACCCTGCACAAAACTGAAGTCCAAGTGGATCAAAGACCTCAACATAAAACCAGACACATTAAATCGGCTAAAAAAAAAGTGGAAAAAAAATTGGCTAAAAAAAAAAAAAATAGAACTCACTGGTACAGGAGAAAACTTCCTGAACAGAACACCAACAGCACAGGCTCTAAGAGCAACAATCAATAAATGGGACCTCATGAAATTGAAAAGCTTCTGTAAAGCAAAGGACAACCGTCATCAAAACAAAGCGACTGCCTACAGATTGGGAAACAATCTTCACCAACCCTTTATCTGACAGAGGACTCATATGCAATATATATAAAGAACTAAACAAGCTGAAAAGCAACAAACCAAGTAATCCACTTAAAAAATGGGGAACAGAGCTAAAGAGAGAATTCTCTATAGAGGAATATCGAATGGCAGAGAACCACTTAAAGAAATGCTCAACCTCATTAGCCATTAGGGAAATGCAAATCAAAACAACCCTGAGATTTCACCCTACACCCATCAGAATGGACTAGATGAAAAACTCAAGGGACAACAAATGCTGGAGAGGTTGTGGAGAAAGGGGAACCCTTCTCCACTGCTGGTGGGAATGTAAACTGGTACAACCACTCTGGAAATCAATCTGGCGCTTTCTCAGACAACTAGGAATAGCGCTTCCTCAAGATCCAGCCATACCACTCCTAGGCATATACCCAAAAGAGGCACAAGTACACAAAAAGGACATTTGCTCAACCATGCTTGTAGCTGCTTCATTTGTAATAGCCAGATGTTGGAAACAGCCCAGATTCCCCTCAACTGAAGAATGGATGCAGATGTGGTACATCTATACAATGGATGTATACTCAGCAATGAAAAATAAGGAAACATGAAATTTGCAGGTAAATGGTGGGACCTGGAAAGGATCATCCTGAGTGAGTTGTCCCAGAAGCAAAAAGACATGCATGGTATATACTCACTCATATAAACATACAACATAGAATAAACCCACTAAAATCTGTACATCTAAACAAACTAAGCAAAAGAGAGGACCCTAACTAAAAGGTTCAATCCCCATCCTGAAAGGCAAAGAGGATGGACATCAGAAGAAAAAGAAAATAGGAAACAACCTCGGAACCTGCTGCAGAGGGCCTCTGAAAGCCAGAAGAAAACAGGAAACAACCTTGAAACCTGCCACAGAGGGCCTCTGAAAGCTTCTGCAGTATAGACTGTCAAAGCAGATGCTGAGCCTGATGGCCAACTGAGGGGCAGAGTGAATGGAATTCTATGTAAGAAGTGGGAAATAGTAAGAGCTGGAGGGGACGGGAACTCCACAAGGAGAGCAACAGAACAAGATAATTTGAACACAGGGAACTTCCCAGAGACTCATACTCCAACCAAGGACTATTCGTGTAGATGACCTGGAACCCCTGTACAGGTGTAGCCCATGGCAGTTCAGTGTCCAAGTGGGTTACCTAGTAATGGGAAGAGGGACTGCCTCTGACATAATCTGATTGGCCTGCTCGTTGATCACTTCCCCCTGAGGGGCAAGCAGCCTTACCAGGCCACAGTAGAGGACAATGCAGCCAATTTTGATGAGAACTGATAGACTAAGATCAGAAAGGAGAGGAGAACCTCCCCTATCAGTGGACTTGGGGAGTGGCATGCATGCAGAAAGGGGAGGGAGGGTGGGATAGGGAGGGGAGGAGGAAGGGGCTTATAGGGGGATACAAAATGAATAAAGTGTAATTAATTAAAAAAAGAGAAAAAAATAAAAATAAATAAATAAATAAATAAATAAATAAATAAATAAATAAATAAATAAATTCTTTTTATAAGTAATTATTTTGAAATTTGAACTGATGACAGAACCCAAATGCCTTTTTTCTCTGGAGAAAAGCATGATTGCAAATAGTTTAAACTCATACACATGTATTTACATATTTCCAAATGTTTAAATACAACCTGCTTAGTCTTTGCACAATGTTACCTATATTTGTATGTTTTCAAAGTTAGCCATTTGATATTGGAAACTATTTGAAATGTTCTTCCCCAGAGGAGACTATTTCTCCCACTCTCAGAATTTCATAGTCATCTGTAGTTTTATGTACAGATTGGGTTGAGGCCCCAAGAATTTTCTTTCTTCAACTATAGCACAAATATTAGTGTCATCTTTGTTCTGATCATGCTTAGACTACCATGTTGGTGTGACTTTATGGGTATAGATTCTCTGATATTTTTCGGAGACATCGTTTCACAGTAAACTTCCTGCTTCTCTGGATCTCTCAATTTTTCTTCCCCCTCTTTAAAAAGATTCCTAAGCATTGGTGCAGATGTATTAATTTGGAGTAGACTCCTCAACTCTGAATATAGATCTGCTGCCGTGTTGTGTAATGGTCTCTTTCTGTTGCAAATAGTGTTTCCTTGATGAGGGGTGAGAACTATACTTTATAATGTTTTGGGGATTATTTTGGTTTAGTAAAGTGACTGTTATACACTCTCCAAAAGCCGTGATTTCTTTAACTCTGGGTATTCAGTTATGTTTACAATATAGGCATGATTTTCTTTTTGTTGAGTGTGTTTTAAGTCCAGTTGTTTACCTCTGCGGTGTGCATATGACTATTGCTCCTCTAGGGTTATCATGCCAGGCTTGTCATTATTGAGTTTTATAGACATCTTAGTTGGATGGAATATTGGTTCCATATCCCCTGAAAGCTTGTTTGATGCCTTCTGGTACTATGAAATCTAGTGCTCCATGAGGAGGCTTTCAGGTCAGAATATAGGTTAGTTCTTTAGGTTGTCACTTGTTAGCTGTATAAGCATGAATGAATTGTTTAAACTTTTCATGTAATGTCATTACTTATGGGACTAGAAAAAATTGTTATCTTTGCTGTAAAGTTGTTATAAGTACAGCGTGATTGCAACTGCCAAATATTAAATAATTAACACATAGAAAATGATACTTGTATATGTTTTTATCATTAATTGCATACAATTAGTGATAAATAGGATTTTTTATTAAGAATTTCTCTCATCTTGGAATAATAACTGCTACTACCAAAGTTTTGGAGGAAAGTAATCAAAATAAATGCCAATGTTGTTTTCTTCCCAAAGATAGTGACTATATGACTTAGGTGATTGTGAGCTATCCCAGTATTTCTTATTATTTATTAACATGTAAAGGATTTTGAAAGCTTGAAAATGAAATAAATTGTTAGTGATATTTTAGCAAAACTAAGTGGTTTGACCACATTTTGTATAGTTTGATATATAGAGATTATTATTGGTGTTTTTCAGTTTCTTATATTCTATCTTATCAACAAATAGTATGACTTCTGAAGGTCAAAATGAAATGAAAATATTTTCCATTAGCTATTTCAGTCTCTTAAATGGCAAAGTGTCTGGCAATTGCTTTATTGAAAATTTAATTTTCATTTCATATCTTTCATGCGCCATGGTTATTTAAATGACTGTTTGCAATCATGCTTTTCCCTAGATAAAAGCCTTTTAGGTCCAGTCATTGGCTGAACATTTAAAATAAATACTGATAAGAGAATTTTTATAAGCAATGTTTTCACATTTATTTATTCTTGTTATAGCAAAATTCTCTATACTACCTTAAATTAACTTTCTCTATCAAATTCTTTAATATTGCCATTATTGAAATTTTGTTTTCTCAATCTCATTTCATTGATTTTCTTTTTCATATAAGGAAGGCCTAAGTGGTGTATAAGTATAAAATAGGCTAGGTGTTTTATAAATATGAGATAGTTTTCATAATCAGTTTGATTGAACTGGACATTTATTCGCTTAAATGTAAATTCTATGTTCCACTGCAATTATAACAGGAATGTTTTTCCCCAGAAATTATCACTTAAGAATAAATTACACACAAATATAAATCTGAGAGATTCTTATATTTTCTGTCAATAGTATAAAAAAACAATGTCATTTTATTTTATTATTTTTGTGTAGTTAGAAATAATATCTGCATATTTCTTTTTTAATATTTTTATTATTATTAATTACAATTTATTATTATTAATTAATTATTAATTACACTTTATTCATTTTGTACCCCCCATAAGCCCCTCCTTCCCTCCCGATCCCACTCTTCCTCCCCTTTCTGCATGCATGACCCTCCCCAAGTCCACTGATAGGGGAGGTCTTCCTCTCCTCCTTTCTGATCTTAGACTATCAGTTCTCATCAGAAGTAGCTGCATTGTCATCTTCTGTGGCCTGGTAAGGCTGCTCCCCCCCTCAGGGGGAGGTGATCAAAGCGCAGGCCAATCAGATTATGTCAGAGGCAGTCCCTCTTCCCATTACCATGTAACCTACTTGGACACTGAACTGCCATGGGCTACATCTGTGCAGGGGTTCTAGATTATCTCCATGAATAGTACTTGGTTGCAGTATGAGTCTCTGGGAAGTTCCTGTGTTCAAATTTTCTTGTTATGTTGCTCTCCTTGTGGAGCTCCTGTCCTCTCCACCTCTTGCTATTTCCCACTTTTTATCTAAAATCCCATTCACTCTGCCCATCAGTTGGCCATCAGGCTCAGCATCTGCTTTGATAGTCTGCAGGGCAGAGCCTTTCAGAGGCCCTCTGTGGCAGGATCCTAGTTTGTTTCCTGTTTTCTTCTGGCTTTCAGAGGCCCTCTGTAGCAGGTTCCAAGGTTGTTTCCTACTTTCTTTTTCTTCTGATGTCCAGCCTCTTTGCCTTTCAGGATGGAGATTGAACAATTTACTTAGGGTCCTCTCTTTTGCTTAATTTGTTTAGATGTACAGATTTTATTGGGTTTATCCTATGTTGTACGTTTATATGAGTGAGTATATATCATGTGTGTCTTTTTGCTTCTGGGACAACTCACTCAGGATGATCCTTTCCAGGTCCCACCATTTACCTGCAAATTTCATGATTTCCTTATTTTTCATTGCTGAGTAATACTCCATTGTATAGATGTACCACAGTTTCTGCATCCATTCTTCAGTTGAGGGGTATCTGGGCTGTTTCCAGCTTCTGGCTATCACAAATAAAGCTGCTACAAAAATGATTGAGCAAATGTCCTTTTTGTGTACTTGAGCCTCTTTTGGATATATGCCTAGGAGTGGTATGGCTGGATCTTGAGGAAGCGCTATTCCTAGTTGTCTGAGAAAGCGCCAGATTGATTTCCAGAGCGGTTGTACAAGTTTACATTCCCACCAACAGTGGAGAAGGGTTCCCCTTTCTCCACAACCTCTCCAGCAAGTGTTGTCCCTTGAGTTTTTCATCTTGGCCATTCTGATGGGTGTAAGGTGAAATCTCAGGGTTGTTTTGATTTGCATTTCCCTAATGGCTAATGAGGTTGAACATTTCTTTAAATGCTTCTCTGCCATTTGATAATCCTCTACAGAGAATTCTCTCTTTAGCTCTGTTCCCCATTTTTTAAATGAATTACTTGGTTTGCTGCTTTTCAGCTTGTTTAGTTCTTTATATATACTGGATATGAGTCCTCTGTCAGATAAAGGGTTGGTGAAGATTCTTTCCCAATATGTAGGCAGTGGCTTTGTTTTGATGACAGTATCCTTTGCTTTACAGAAGCTTTTCAGTTTCATGAGGTCCCATTTATTGATTGTTACTCTTAGAGCCTGTGCTGTTGGTGTTCTGTTCAGGAAGTTTTCTCTTTAACCAATGAGTTCTAGAGTATTCCCCACTATTTTTTTCTAGCCGATTTAATGTGTCTGTTTTTATGTTGAGTTCTTTGATCCACTTGAACTTCTGTTTTGTACAGGGTGATAAGTATGGATCTATTTTCATTTTTCTACATGTAGACATCCAGTTGGACCAGCACCATTTGTTGAAGATGCTATCTTTTTTCCATTGTATGGTTTTGGCATCTTTGTCAAAAACCAGGTGTCCATAAGTGTGTGGATTTATTTCTGGGTCTTCTGTTCGATTCCATTGATCCACCATTCTGTTTCTATGCCAGTTCCATGCAGTTTTTATAACTGTTGCTCTATAGTACAGTTTGAGATCAGGGATGGAGATACCTCCAGAAGATCTTTTATCGTAGAGGATTGTTTTAGCAATTCTGTGTTTCTTGTTATTCCATACGAAGTTGAGAATTTTTCTTTCCAGGTCTGGAAAGAATTGTGTTCGCAATGTGATGGGATTATTATCCACTATGACCAAGTAGGCTTCATCCCAGGTATGCAGGGGTGATTCAATATACAGAAATCCATGAATGTGATCCACCATGTTAACAAACTGAAAGAAAAAAAACCACATGATCATCTCCCTAGATGCTGAAAAAGCATTTGACAAAATCCAACATCCATTCATGTTTAAAGTACTGGAGAGATTAGGGATGCAAGGCACATATCTAAACATAGTAAAGGCAATATACAGCAAACCTATAGCCAACATCAAACTGAATGAAGAGAAACTTAAAGCAATCCCACTGAAATCAGGGACAAGACAAGGCTGTCCACTCTCTCCATATCTCTTCAACATAGTGCTGGAAGTCCTTGCTAGAGCAATAAGACAGTTGAAGGAGATCAAGGGGATACAGATTGGAAAAGAAGAAGTCAAATTATCACTATTTGCAGATGATATGATAGTATACATGAGTGACCCCAAAAACTCTACCGGGGAACTCCTACAACTGATAAACACCTTCAGCAAAGTGACCAGATACAAAATTAACTCAAAAAAATCAGTAGCCCTCCTGTATACAAAAGACAAAAGGGCTGAGAAAGAAATTAGGGAAACAACGCCCTTCACAATAGCCACAAATGACATAAAGTACCTTGGTGTAACCCTAACCAAGCAAGTCAAATACTTGTATGAAAAAAATTTCAAGTCTCTGAAGAAAGAATTAGAAAAAGATATGAGAAGATGGAAAGATCTCCTATGTTCATGGCTTGGCAGGATTAACATAGTAAAAATAGCCATCTTACCAAAAGCAATCTGCATATTTCTTTTAAAAACATCTTATTCATTTTTTTTCTGGGAACATGGGATTGATACAGGTTTCATGTAGTTTAGGATAGTCTTAAGTTCTCTATGTTGACAATGTTGGCCTTGACCTCCTGATATTCCTGTCTCTACTTCATGAATGATGGGAGAGCAGAGATCTGCCATCTATCTCAACTCCTAACCTCATTTGTAAAATATGTAATTTTGTGTGC
This sequence comes from Psammomys obesus, assembly GCF_907164565.1. Taxonomy (NCBI): domain Eukaryota; kingdom Metazoa; phylum Chordata; class Mammalia; order Rodentia; family Muridae; genus Psammomys; species Psammomys obesus. Next base: position 11,309,952 of record NW_026596100.1, on the reverse strand, counting down.
AATAGTCTTTTATTTTCCTCAGAATGAATTACCCAGAGTTCAGTTAGATAGGTTTTTCCACTGAATTTTTACAGTAGCATGTGCTTTTCTGAAGCAAGTTTTCCCTCTGTTGGTGCTATTGTCTTAATTGCCCTATCCTAAGTAGTCTTTTCTCACCAGTTTAGTTGTAGTTGATATTCTCACTCTGGACAGATGAACAGGTAGGAAGCAAGATGTAAAGATTGAGAGAAAGGGAAGGAGGAATAGTGGAAGAGAAGAAGAATGATAGATCAAGTAAAACAACTGGAGTTGTATGTTTAAATATCATCACATAGCCTTTCACAAAATTCACATTTCATATATCCACATAAACTTATCATTAATTTTCCGGGTAGAATTTCCTTAACAGAAAAATAAATATTTGAAAATATTGAATATTTTTAATTGCCTAACAATATACTATATATTATTTTTTTTGTCATCAAAATTTTTTGGGAAAAAAAAAGGAGGTAGGTAAACATAATGAAAGTTAGAAAAAGAAAATCATTTGGCATTCCAGAGATTATTGAGGGCTGTCATCCATAGGAAAAGTTCACTCTGGAACCTAGATCACATCATATAACACTGAAGCTGTGTTCAGGATTGGGACATTCACAGTGAACTTGAAAGACCTGAGAAAATTCAGTCTACTGGAATTGAAGAACACAAGGCTACCAGTTGAGGGAACTGCTCTAAATTAAGCCACAGTTTTGAAAACTGGGATGAACTTCTTATGCAGGGCAAGCCAGAGATGATCTTAAATATATCAGCAATCAGGTATGGACTTAACCCTCAGTGCAATCCCCTTCATGCACCCACATATGGTCAGAACTGGAGGCTCTGAGGCAGAAGTTTGGAAAACAAGGAATCCACTCAAAACAAAAGTGTAACACTTTTGTTACAAACATTTCTCCTAAACATGTCATACCATCATTCTGGAATACTGGCATAAATTTTGAGCTAGAATATTAGAAAGTATATTTTTAAAAGAAGCTTCTACAGATAAAAGTCATCAACTATCTTATGTTTAACGGATAAGCCCAGTTCTTACATACCAAATCCAGCTTCCAAAGAAACACCTTAATGTCAGGTAAATCAAGGGTCTTGTACACTGTAAATAATTGCCTGGAAAAAAGACCTTTTCTAGATATCCATGTTTTTTTCCCCCTCCCTAAGAAAACCTTTATCCAATGTTACTGCTTAATAGGAAATGTTTTCTAATTTTGAGACAACACTGCATGACATATGTTTTGACAGGCTTTACTGTGTTGGTAAGAGGGATGAACAATGGTTATTTCCTTTTTTACTTTTATGAAACTGTTTTATCATATGCATAAAAGGCTTTCTAAATATCTCATTAATCTTCACAGCATCCCTGTTGGTAGGAAATCTAGCATTGCTACTTCAGGTAGTGAAGACGCTTGCCACTCTAATAATGACATTATATTACTTTATTTAATGTGATTTTTATGGTAGAAGTTTGAAGCTGAGTAGATTTATAAAAGAAACTAGCAAACAAATGAAAACACTGTATCAAATATAAATGCATCAGTACAAACATAAAATATTGACTGTGACATTTGAGATGGAACGGCATGGAGTGCTTTTTTCTCCCACATTTATTTACAGTACAGTTTCAAATGCTCTGTTTTTTTAGGCAAAAATTTGTGGGCATCTCAAGCTTTTTATGTTTCACTGAAGAAACAGGCAAATTCAGAAGTGAAGCGAGGCCAGAAGTGACCTGGCAATTTACAGTAATAATTCAGCTTAGCAGCCACTCTTTCAGATAAGGGTGGCTATCATGAAATAGTAACAAAATTTCTAAACTGAGTTTCCACCTCTTTCATGTCCCTTTGATTATGGAAGAGAGTCAACAAATCCTTTGTTGTAGGTCTATTAATATTAACATTGATTCATGTAATTATTAAAGCAGCTGTTACTTTTAAACTAGCTATTTATCCAAATAACCACACAGAGAGACTAGGATTTATTTAAATAGCCTAGAGCACAATATGGAGCAATAATTACTTCAAACTAAACCTCCAAGCTAGTATTGCTTCCTCCCATTCAACTTTCCCACATTATAATTGCTTTTTAATCATATCCTGGGTCTGGTTCATTTCTCCTGATATTTCCCATTCCTTTCCTTATGCCTTTCTTTCCTACTCCTCTTTTTCTCCTCTTCTTTCTGGACCTGGACATCCCACCCTATTATCTGTATTGCTCTGAACTGACTAGTTGTTTTTTTTCTTGGCAATACAGAGAACAAATGGTGGACATGTTTACACAAATTTGAAACAGGAGATACTTATGATAAACAATACAATGCAATGTCTGGATTGAAATCAAATACTAGAGTAGAGAAATCAGCATTTGAATCAACAAGAGTAAACTGTACGCAGTCCACAAAAACATTAAGCCAGTAGATTTTCTTCACTCTAAGTCTTGTTCTTATACCTTGAAAATGGTAGGGTAGAACTGAGTATTTACGGGGATGGCCTAAGGTTCTAAGATGCTGAAGAACAGGTGCTTAATCAGTTTGGCCTCAGGTAGGGTCAAACAACCAAGCTCCACATGGAAATCTTCACATGCTTATTCCGATGTACTTCTCACATGCGCCAAGAAAGCATTATTTAAAATAATTTAACAACAACAACAAAAACTTTTCATTTTTTGTCCTTTAAGACACAATAGTGAGGTCCCATTTATTGATTGTTGCTCTTAGAGCCTGTGCTGTTGGTGTTCTGTTCAGGAAGTTGTCTCCTGTGCCAAGGAGTTCTAGGCTCTTTTCCACTTTTTCTTCTAACCAATTTAGAGTATCTGGTTTTATGTTGAGGTTTTTGATCCACTTTGACTTTAGTTTTGTGCAGGGTGATAAATATGGATCTATTTTCATTTTTCTGCATGTAGACATCCAGCTGGACCAGCACCATTTGTTGAAGATGCTTGTCTTTTTTCCATTGAATGATTTTGGCTTCTTTGTCAAAAATCAAGTTTTCATAGATGTGTGGGTTTATTTCTGGCTCTTCTATTCAGTTCCATTGATCCTCCTTTCTGTTTCTATGCCAGTACCATGCAATCTTTATTACTATTTCTCTGTAGTACAGCTTGAAATCAGGGATGGAGATACCTCCAGATGATCTGTTGTTGTACAGGATCGTTTTGGAGATTATGGGTTTTTTTGTTTCTCCATATGAAGCTGAGAATCTTTCTTTCAAGTTTTGTAAAGAATTGAGTTGGTAATTTGATGGGAATTGCATTGAATCTGTAGATAGTTTTTGGCAGAATAGCCATTTTCACAATGTTAATCCTACTATTCCATGAGCATGGGAGATCTTTCCAACTTCTGATATCTTCTTCAATTTCTTTCTTCAGACACTTAAAGTTTTTTTTTCAAACAGGTCTTTCACTTGCTTGGTTAGAGTCACCCCAAGGTATTTTATGTTATTAGTGGCTATTGTGAAGGGTGTAGTTTTCCTGATTTCTTTCTCGTCCCTTTTTTTTTTTTTTTTTTTTTTTTTGGTATGCAGGAGTGCTTCTGATTTTTTTTTTTTTTGAGTTGATTTTGTATCCAACCACTTTGCTGAAGGTGTTTATAGCTGAAGGAGTTCTCTGGTTGAATTTTTGGGGTTGCTCATGTATGCTATCATATCATCTGCGAATAGTGACACTTTGACCTCTTCCTTTCCGATTTGTATCCTCTTGAGGTCCTTTTGTTGTCTTATTGCTTTAGCTAGGACTTCAAGTACTGTTGAGATATGGAGAGAGTGGGCAGCCTTGTCTTGTTCCTGATTTCAGTGGGATTGATTTAAGTTTCTCTCCATTGAGTTTGATGTTGGCTATAGGCTTGCTGGAAAGGATAGGAGCACCAAAAGGACTAAATATATCTGGTCACAGGGGTCTTTTCTGAGACTGACACTCCACCAAGGACCATGTATGGATACAACCTAGAACCTCTGCTCGGATGGTAGCTCAGTAACCAATTGGTTTTCCCACAGTAAAGGGAACAGGGATTATTTCTGACAGGATCTCAATGGCAGGCTCTTTGACCTCCCTACTCCCCAAGAGAGGAACAGTCCTGCTAGGCCACAGAGGTGGACTTTGCAGCCAGTCCTGAGGATACCTGATAAAATGGAATCAGATGAAAGGGGAGGAGGTCCTCCCCTATCAGTGGACTTGGAAAGGGGCATGGAGGAGATGAGGGAGGGAGGAAGGGTTTGGGAGGGAATGGGGGAGGGTGATACAGCTGTGATACAGGGTTCATAAAATGTAACTGGTAAAAAAATAAAATAAAAAAGACACAATAGTGAATATTTTTTTTTCTGTCTTTTCTTGTCTGTAGGACCAGAGATTTAAAGTAGAATGAAACATGCTATGGTGGGTTTTCGTCCTGTCTCCAAGCTCCTGATATAATGACTTATTAGACTCAAAATGTTATTTACAAATACCCAAGCCAAAAAGCCATATTACTAAGTTCTTCTCTGACTAGCACATAGCTTAAAATAACCCTTATTATTAATCTACATCTTCCCAAGTGGCTGGTTACCTGTACTCAAGTACCTTGTATCTGTCCTCTTCACATCTTGCCAGATAATTCTCTTGCTTGTGTGGCTCTCTCCCAGAATACTTTCTGCCTGTGGAAGTCCCACATTCAATTCCTGCTTCAGCTATTGGCCATTAGCTTTTTATTGACAGGTGATACTTCACTGTATCTTCACTATAGACATAAGAGACTCCCTCTACAGAAACTTAATGGTGTGTGTGTGTGTGTGTGTGTGTGTGTGTGTGTGTGTTGGGGTGTCACCTATATTATAGACCATGTGCCTAAACAAAAGTGCCAAACACTTGTGTTCTTTAAAGATGTGAGTTTATCTATTTTATGTTTGCCTTTTGGGTTGATTGGGTCTTCTGTAGTTTATAAAAGAAATCAGCAAGTTTTAGCAGCATACACAAATTCTCCTAATTTGGAAAATAACATATATTATTTTATATACATTGTATTTTCAGCTCACAAATATTCTTCTATTTTATTGAAAATAATATTTTCATATAGTATATTTTAAGCACAGTTTTCCCTCCTTCATTTCCTCCCAGATTCTCCCCACCTGTGCATCTTTCCTACTTCACATATTCTTTCTCTCTTTCTTAAGAAAATGAACAAGCAAAAAGGAAAAGAAGCAATCAATAATAAAACAAAATAAAAAACTAACAAAATAGGATAAACATACTAAAATCTCTATACCTAAAAAAGATAAACAAGAAAGAGGACCCGGTACAATGATCAATCCTCACTTAGAAAGACAAATAGGGTAGACATTGGAAGTAGAAGAAAACAAGTAAGAGGACAGGAGTCTACCACAGAGGGCCTCTGAAAGACTCTACCTAGCAGTGTGTATCAAAGCAGATGCTGAGACTCATAACCAAACCTTGGGCAGAGTGCAGGGAATCATATGAAAGAAGGGGGAGTTAGTATAACCTGGAGAAGACAGGAGCTCCACAAGGACCAAATATATCAGGACACAAGGGTCTTTTATGAGACTGTTTCACCAACTGAGGACCATGTATGGATATAACCTAGAACCTCTGCTCAAATGTATCCCATGGTAGCTCAGTATCCAAGTGGGTATCCTAGTAAGGGGAACAGGGACTACTTCTGACATGAACTCAATGGCTAGTTCTTTGGCCTCCCCCCACCCTGAGGGAGGAGCAACCTCACTGGTCACAGAGGAGGATATTGCAATCTGTCCTGAAGATACCTGATAAGCTAGGATCAGATGGAAGGGGAGGAGGACCTCCCCTAGAAGTGGACTTGGAAAGGGGCAGGAAGGAAATGCAGGAGGGAGAATGGAATTGGGAGGGAATGAGAGACAGGGCTATGGCTGGGATACAAATTAAATAACATGTGATTAATATAAAAAAATAAAAATTATAAAAAATGAAAAAACTAACAAAACAAAACAAAAAGAACAGTATACTAATTAACACACAGAGACACACATACAAAACCCATAAATACACAACATCAGAATATACAAGAAAAATAAATAAAAAAAGTCCAGTAAAACTTTTTTTAAATGCTCAAATAAAGCAATAAGGGACAAAAACAAGTCTTTAAAGATATCTCTGAGTTTGTTTTGTGTTGGCCATCACTGCTGGGAAGGGGCCTTTCCTTAAATTGGTTTAAGGGAAGATAAACAATTTTTTTCCCCTTGAGTTTGCTATTTATTGCAAAGAGCTTCATGGCTGGGGGTGGAGCTCAGACTAATTCCCTATCTCACCATTGGACCCCAGCTGGTTGGACCTATGAAGACCCCATGTCTCTGTTCAGAACTCTGTCATTAAGTGTTTTGTCTGGAAGAAACTGCTTTCTTGGCATCATAATCTCCAGCTCTTGTAATCTTTTTGCTTATTCTTCCACAAACTTTCCTGAGCCTTGAGGGTAGGGTTTTAATGAAGACATCCAATTTCTCTAAATGTTGTGATTGATAGTAGTCTGGATATAGTAGTTTAGGCTGGTAACTGTGGTATTTTAAAGTTGTTCAGGCTCTTACCACTTTCAGTGTCTCCATTGAAAACTCTGGTGTTATTCTAATGGGTCTGTTTTTATATGTTACCTGGTCTTTTTCTCTTGCAAGTTTTAATATTTTTTTCTGTATGTTTAGTGTTTGGATTATTGTGTATCATGGAGAATTTTTCTATTTGATGTTCTCTATGCTTCTTGTACTCTGATAGGCACCTCTTCCTTTGTAAAATGGTTACTTTTTTTCTATTATTTTGTTAAAAACATTTTATGTTCCTCTAACCGGGGTTACCTGTCTGAGAAAATGTGCTTTCTGAGTCCATGTGTGACAGAAAGAAACAGAGAGGTGGGCTAGTAGAGAGAAGAAGAAAAGAGAAGGGAAGAGAAGAGAAGGGAAGGGAAGGGAAGGGAAGGGAAGGGAAGGGAAGGGAAGAGAAGAGAAGAGAAGAGAAGAGAAGAGAAGAGAAGAGAAGAGAAGAGAAGAGAAGGCAAAGGGAGAGGAGGGGAGGGGAGGGGAGGGGAAGGGAGGGAAGGGAAGGGAAGGAAAGGGAAGGCAAGAAGTGAAGGGAAAAGGAGAGGGGATGGGGAGGGGAGGAGAGAAGGTAGGGGAGGGAAGGGAAGGGAAGGGAAGGGAAAGAGAAAGAAGAGGGGAGGGAAGAGGAGAGGGGAGGGGAGAGAAGGGAAGGGAAGAGGAGAGGAGAAAGAAAGGTGAGGGAGGGAAGGGAAAGGAAAGGAAGGGAAGGGAAGGGAAGAAAAGGGAAGGGAGGAGAGGAGAGGAGAGGAGAGGAGAGGAGAAGAGAAGAGAAGAGAAGAGAAGAGAAGAGAAGAGAAGAGAAGAGAAGAGAAGAGGAGAGGAGAGGAGAGGAGAGGAGAGGAGAAGAGAAGAGCTTCAGGAAAAAGTGAAGAGATCCTCTTTCCACCTAGAGAAGCAGTCCCAGGAATTGTTTTGGCTGGCAAAGGGGATCCTGTCAATAAGTTGCAATAATGCCTTGAGAGGCTGGGTTGAAAGGGCTATGGAGACCCTGGGTCTGAACCAAGAGTTGGAATCTCCAGAGAATGGAGTTGAGATAGGAGGAGAGGTGTCTGTCAGATGGTTGTTATCAAGCTGAGGGCAAGAATGGAAAGTTCCCAAAGCAGGGAAGGAACTTTAGTGTCATTCATCTACCTGAATGCAGTGTCCTGAGTGTTTCTACAAAGGAATAGGAATAGGGGAAGGAGGAAAGCTGGGTTTGCAGTAAGGGTTGATGGGGTTCCCAGGGAATGGAGGGATGGAATCTTGAGATCCTGCAACAGTCTGCCTCAGGGTTGGGGATGAGACTGGCAAGATTTTCTTGAAGGAAAGGCAAGAGAGTAGAGATTATCTACCTGGGTCTCAGACAACTGTCACCACTGGGGATCTCAGGTAGAAAATATTACTAGATATTAGTGGCTGACACAAAGGGATGGGAGTGAAAGCTGAGTTTTCTGCAAGAATTGGCAGAGTTCTCAGAGAAGAGCTCTTGCAATCATCTGTAACTGGGCTGTGAAGGAGAATGAGAAGACTGGCAGAAGACAGGAGGCAGAGTGAAAATCACCCACTTGGGTCCAAGCCAGGTGTGGCCACTCTACAAATGTTATTAACTGACATAAATACCATATCATGAATAGTCCTAAATCAAATTGCTGTTTGTCCTATCAACTAATAATGGTAACCTATTTGTCATGCTGTTGTCTTTTTTTGTTGTTGTTGATAGAAAATAGTACCTTTTCATTGTAAGCAGACATTGCTTCAGGTTTTGATCATTTTGTTGGTGTGCCATTTCATAGACACTGAAAATATAGCAATTTCCAATTTACAACTAATGGAATGTTGGCTATGTGAAGAAATGATGGGGATAATCAAACACAAATAGTTTCTGGATTCCAAAGCTTGGGTGTTTGTCAATTAGTAAGCTTCTCACTGTAGTATTTTATCTCCTCCTGTGTCAGGTTTTATAGCAAGCATACTGTCCTGGATAGTGGTATCGTTTCATTCTGCTATATAATTAAGATAGTAGGCACACAAGAGTGATTTGTTGTACTTTAGAAATAGTAATTAAAGTTGCTACTTTCATGCTGTCAGGTATTTATTTTTTCCTCCAACATTAAATGAAACAAACTGTTTAATTATCTGAGAAGCCGTCCCTGTCTCTTAGGAATTAAAGTTTGCATCTAAATGAAGGTGAAAGTGGTCATTCAAATGAATTAGTAGTCAAGAGCCTGAATGAAGCTCCTGCTGCTCTTCATGTGTGTAAAACACACTAAATAGAAATTGCATATGGATGTTATAAGGATTTCTTCTGAGTGTGCCAGCTTACTTATGCTTATTTAGTGTCTGAATATGTATGTGTACACATGCATGTGTGTGTACGTGCATGTAGAAAATGTGGATGTGTGTGTGTGTGTGTGTGTGTGTGTGTGTGTGTGTGTGCAAGTATGGATGTGTACACATGTGGCAGACAGGATAACTTGCAGGAGCATTCTATACTTCTACAATGTGGGTTCCAAACGTTGAACTCACATTGTTAGGTTTGGCAGAAAATGCCCTTATCCACAGAGCTATCTTTTCTGAGGTTATAAAGATTTCTTAACTTTTCTGAATTTTGTATTAAATTCTTCTTTGGGTCACAAATTCCAAGATAGATTGGGAGTTTCCTACTAGATGTTATTATTAGTCTTATCAAGTCTTAACAATTTTAAGATATTGCATTTTGTGAATAACCTAGAAGGTAAAAAGAAAAATGAAAAGTTTTCCATGCATTTCAGAGATACCAGATTGCATGAAAGCATATTTCAGAATTGGTGGAATCTGGTTGCTTTTACAGATTTATTATCTATTGTCTTGTAGTGATTTCCAAGATTATAGAGTTAAATAAACAGTGAGTAAAACTGTGACATTTTAGTTTTGACAAGATTCAATATAAAAATCACTATCTGAAACTTATTTCAGATAGAGAAAATAATAATGCTTTATTAGAAACACTATCTTTTGAATCTCTAATACTGTAGATTACCAATAGCTATTTTTTTATGTAAGTGACTCAAGTAGCTCTCAAGAGACACACTTTCTTTAGAAGGACTCTTTTTGGATGTAAAAATATATTTTAATTTCCAAGATGGAGATACATTGTTATTATAAACAATGCCTAAAATACAGTGTGACATATTTATCGTCTTCCCAAGTTCATATAATTTATGTGTCAGAAGTACACAAATCTAAGAGCACGTAATCATATACTTGCTGCTGACATTTATATGTGAATTAACATTATTTAATATTTTCTCCAACCATCAATCAAATGCTTTCTGACATTATATTCTAATGTTGTATAGTATAGAATCATGTGTCATTAGATGACAGAGAGCGAGAGTTGCAGGTTCAATTTAATGACTCATTTTACTCATTTTCTAGGGGTTGAGAGTGAAAGATTCTGAAAAATTCACTTGCATGCCTATGAATCTTCATAAATACAAATTCTATTGACTTTAACACCCAGTTTTCTAGCAAGTTTGAAAGGCTTAAAATTGTACTTGAAAATGCCTTATTTTTGGCAGTCAACAATAAATATTTGCCAAGCAGTCTATGATTTTAAAATCAAGTCCAGCAGGGACAAGATGGCAGCGCCAGGAGAACACTGCATCTGAGGAGCAGGACAACATTTTCCATACAGAGACCAAGAGACTGAACTCTGGGACCTAAAACAACAGCGATCATGTTTCCCCGGTGAGAGGAAACCCCCATGGTGTGGGAATCAGTCGGGTCCACTCTCAGGTCCCCCAGCCAGAACCCGGAAGAGATCCCAGGTCCGGCAGGCACTAGGTCGCTGGACCAGAGCCACACGCCTGAGTGTCCTGATCACCTTCCCAGGCTGAACGGTGGGCACAAAAACACCAGAGACTGGGAGTCCCACTCACAAGAAAAAACCCAAGGGGAAGGAAGGCAATGGGACTGGCCATGGGTCACCCAGTCTTTACCTGGAAAAGGTCTCACAGAGCAGCTGGTATGAGCCGCCATCACTGAACTGGCTCAAGCCATGAGCACAGAGAGTTGCTGCGCACCTAATTCATCAGCACAGATGGAGCTGTGTGCCCCAGTGCAACAGAGACTAGGAGTCCCTGTTGGGAGAGGGCCTGACAGGGAAGGAAGGAAACAAGGACCCAAATAAGGTCATCCAGTATACCCTTGGAAAAAGTTCCACAGACTAGCCGGTGGGCGCACTGCCAGCCCAGAGACCTACACTGTACCAACTGTTCCTCACAGACAGAACTGTGTGCCCCAAGACACCAGAGACTTGGAGTCACTGTCGGGAGAAATCCCTCACAGGGAACGAAGCAAAGTGGTCAGACTTAAGCCATCCAATATATCCCTGGAAAAGGTCCTGCAGACTGGCCCAACCCAGGGACCTGCTGTGCACCAGATAGCCTGCTGTTACCAGGAGAGCTGTACTCACCCGCCACAGATTACCGCTTGGGTACTGAGGCACAGAGCCTCAACCTCAGACCTACAAAAGCCTGGGATCCCTGAGATCAACCCCCAAATACTGCTCCAAGGGGCAACCAGTTAACCCTAACAAAACTGGCCAAACCAAGAGACACACAGCAGGTTACAGCAGCAGATCAATAATTTTACAGCAAGAAACCAGAAGCAGGGCAGCTGTCTCCAGGACTTCTCCAGGTGAGAGGAGAGCCCACTCGACTAAAAAGGACCACAGTTACCACTCAGATCTCTAGGCCTGAGATGAGCTGTGGCAACTCCTGAAAAACACTGGCCATACATTGACTATACCCAAAAAGGTGAGGAGGCTTCCTTCAGGAAAAACCATCTTCCTGCCAGGGGATTCTCTTGACCACAGGATCCCAGGAACCATCAGAAACTAGCTCCAAACACCTAAGATAACCCAGTGGGTAGAAGCTAGCATAAAAGCTCAACCAACAGAATACAGAGCAATATGGCATCTCCAGAACCCAGTTATCTAGGCGCAAGTAGCTCTGGACACCCCAGCATAATTGAAATTTAAGATGACCTAATATCTATGCTCATAAAGAGGATAACAGAAGAAACAAATAAAATATGTAAAGACGTAGAGGAAGATAAACTCAAGATTATGGCTATAGAAATAGAGGGGATTATGGATATCTGTAAATAAATATAAGAAGATAAAGAAAAACAGATTATGGCCATCCGTGAAGAAATACAGTAAGTTGCAGCCAAACAGTTTGTGGCCTTTAGAGAGGAAATATTTAAATCACTGAAAGAAATAAAAGAAACAGAGGATTATTCAAACAAACAGCTGAAGGAATTGAAGGAAAATTCAGTCACACAGGTGAAGGAAATCAACAAAATGGCTCAAGACCTGAAGATAGAATTGGAAAAATTAAAGAAAGCACAAATGGAGGAAATTGTGGAGAGAAAGGACTTAGGAGAGAAAACAGGAACTACAGAGGTAAGCATAACCAATAGACTACAAGAGATGGAAGAAAGAATCTCAGGTATGGAAGATACAATGGAAAAAATTGATGTATCTGTCAAAGAAAATGTTAAATCTAAAAAATTCCTGACAAAGACCGTCCAAGAAATTTAAGACAACATAAAAAGACAAAACCTAAGAATAATATGAATAGAGGAAAAAGAAGATTCCCTCCTCCAAGGAAAAGAAAATATTTTCAACAAAATCATTGAAGAAAATTTCCCCAGCTTAAAGGAGAAGCCAATAAGAATACAAGAGGCCTACAGAACACCCAATACATTAGACCAGAAAAGAAAATCCTCCTGCCACATAATAATCAAAATAGTAAGAATACAGAACAAAGAAAAAAAATACTAAAAGTTGCAAGGGAAAAAGGCCAAGTAACATATAAGGCAAACCCACTAGAATCACACCTGACTTTTCAACAGAGACTATGAAATCCAGAAGGGCCTGGACAGATACCATGCAGACCCTAAGAGAATACAGATCTTAGCCCAGGCTACTATACCCAGCAAAATTCTCAGTCCTCATAGACGAAGAAAACAAGATATTCAATGACAAAAATAAATTTCAACAATACCTACACACAAATTCAGCATTATAGAAGAACTAGAAGGGAAAATACAACCCAAGAAAACTAGCTACTTTCAAGGAAACACAGGAAAAAATTAACCTTACTACAGTAAAACTAAAAGCAACCAAGCACACAAACTTATGACCACAGCCACAATCAAAATCAAAGGATCTAACAGCCACTGATAATTAATCTCTCTCAACATCAATGGACTCAATTCTCCAATAAAAAGACACAGACTAACAGAATGGATACATAAACAAGACCCAGCAATCTGATGCATACAAGAAACACACCTAAGACACAAAGATGGACATTTCCTGAGGGTAAAGGGTTGGAAGACGGCTTTCCAAGCAAATGGACCCAAGAAGCAACCAGGAGTAGCCATTCTAAGATCTGATAAAATAGACTTTCAAGCAAAATTAATCAAAAGAGATGGGGAAGGACACTTCAAATTCATCAAGGGAAAATTCTGCCAGGAAGACATCACAATCTTGAACATTTATGCCCCAAATACAAGAGCACCCACATTTGTAAAAGAAGCATTGATAAAACTGAAACCACCCATAGATCCCCACACATTAATAATGGGAGACTTCAAAACCCCACTCTCAACAAAGGACAGGTCAACAAAACAGAAATTAAACAAACAATGTCTCTAACCGAGGTCATGAATCAAATGGACCTCACAGACATTTACAGAACCTGACACCCAAACAAAAAAGAATTTACCTTCTTCTCAGCACCTCATGGAACCTTCTCCAAAATAGACCATATAGTTGGTCACAAAGCAAGACTCAAAAGATACAAGAAGATTGAAATAATCCCCTGTATCCTGTCTGATCACCATGGAGTAAAGCTGGACATCCTTGAGGGATGACTTAGTGGTTAAGAGCACCGGCTGTTCTTTCAAATGTCCTGAGTTCAATGCTCAGCACCCCTATAGCAGCTTACAATGGTCTATAACTGTAGTGCCATGGGATCGGATGCCTTCTTAAGATATGCAGATGTACATTTAGATAAAACACATACACACAAAATACAGAAATAAATAAATATTTTTTGAAAAAGATACTTAAGCCTGTAACTTAGAATAAAAAGAAATATCTGTTGATCACTTACATTTAATTCTATTTTCCAAGAAAGTATTATAGTTATCTACCTCTTTTACTTCGCATTCTTGCACTATCTTTTATCCCCTGCACTTTAAAATAGACAAGATTATTTTTCATCTTGGCTCCCACTGTCTCATTTTCACTTGAGTTCCCATTTACAGGATGGAGTGCTTTTCCCTGTGTTTAGCTATTTTTGTCAGCTGGCTTCTTCATCTGTCATGCTGACCTATCTTTCTCTACCTGAAACCCTTCATCAATTTTCCATTGCATTGAACATCAAGTCTGCAATATTCTCATTATTTTCTAAAGCCTTTCAAGATGAAGAGGAAAATATTACCCCCTCTCTATTTCCCCATTTTTTTAGTTACTTCTTTTTACCTCAAATCCATTTACACTGAAGCACATGTTTTAACATTTTATTTATTTATTTTTATTTTTTTAATTTTTTATTAATTACACTTTATTCATTTTGTATCATCGCATAAACCCCTCCCTCCTCCCCTCCCAATCCCACCCTCACTCCCAGGTGATATCTCAGGGTCGTTTTGATTTGCATTTCCCTGATGGCTAATGAGGATGAGCATTTCTTTAAGTGTTTCTCTGCCATTCGATATTCCTCTGTCGAGAATTCTCTGTTTAGCTCTGTTCCCCATTTTTTAATTGGATTACTTGGTTTGCTGCTTTTCAACTTCTTAGTTCTTTGTATATACTCGATATTAGTCCTCTGTCGGACAAAGGGTTAGTGAAGATTCTTATCCAATCTGTAGGGAGGCGTTTTGTTTTGATGACAGTGACCTTTGCTTTACAGAAGCTTTTCAGTTTCATGAGGTCCCATTTATTGATTGTTTCTCTTAGAGCCTGTGCTGTTGGTGTTCTGTTCAGGAAGTTGTCTCCTGTGCCAAGGAGTTCTAGGCTGTTCCCCACTTTTTCTTCTAACAGATTTAGAGTATCTGGTTTTATGTTGAGGTCTTTGATCCACTTGGACTTTAGTTTTGTGCTGGGTGATAAATATAGATCTATTTTCCTTTTTCTGCATGTGGACATCCAGTTGGACCAGCACCATTTGTTGAAGATGCTGTCTTTTTTCCATTGAATGTTTTTGGCTTCTTTGTCAAAAATCGAGTATTCATAGGTGTGTGGGTTTATTTCTGGGTCTTCTATGTGGTTCCATTGATCCTCCTTTCTGTTTTTATGCCAATACCATGCAGTTTTTATTACTATTGCTCTGTAGTACAACTTGAGATCGGGGAAGGAGATACCTCCAGATGATCTGCTGTTGTACAGGATTGTTTTGGAGATTCTGGGTTTTTTGTTTCTCCATATGAAGCTGAGAATCTTGTTTTCAAGGTCTGTAAAGAATTGAGTTGGTATTTTGATGGGAATTGCATTGAATCTGTAGATTGCTTTTGGCAGGATGGCCATTTTCACAATGTTAATCCTACCAATCCATGAGCACAGGAAATCTTTCCATCTTCTGAGATCTTCTTCAATTTCTTTCTTAAGAGACTTGAAGTTTTTCTCAAACAGGTCTTTCACTTGCTTGGTTAGTGTCACCCCAAGGTATTTTATGCTATTAGTGGCTATTGTGAAGGGTGTTGTTTCCCTAATTTCTTTCTTGGCCTTTTTGTCTTTGGTATACAGGAGGGCTTCTGATTTTTTTGAGTTGATTTTGTATCCTGCCACTTTGCTGAAGGTGTTTATCAGCTGGAGGAGTTCTCTGGTTGAATTTTTGGGGTCGCTCATATATACTATCATATCATCTGCGAATAGTGACACTTTGACCTCTTCCTTTCTGATTTGTATCCCCTTGATCTCCTTTAGTTGTCTTATTGCTCTGACTAGGACTTCAAGTACTATGTTGAAGAGGTAGGGAGAGAGTGGGCAGCCTTGTCTTGTCCCTGATTTCAGTGGGATTGATTTAAGTTTCTCTCCATTGAATTTGATGTTGGCTATAGGCTTGCTGTATATTGCCTTTACTATGTTTAGGTATGTGCCTTGTATTCCTGATCTCTCCAAGACTTTAAACATGAATGGGTGTTGGACTTTGTCAAATGCTTTTTCAGCATCTAAGGAGATGATCATGTGGTTTTTCTACTTCAGTTTGTTTATGTGGTGGATTACATTGATGGATTTCCCTATGTTGAACCACCCTTGCATGCCTTGGATGAATCCTACTTGGTCGTGGTGGATAATATCTTTGATGTGTTCTTGGATTCGGTTTGCAAGTATTTTATTGAGTATTTTTGCGTCAATGTTCATAAGAGAGATAGGTCTGAAGTTCTCTTTTTTGTTGGGTCTTTGTGTGGTTTAGGTATCAGGGTGACTGTTGCTTCATAGAATGAGTTTGGTAATGTGCCTTCTGTTTCTATTTTGTGGAATAGTTTGAGGAGAATTGGTGTTAGCACTTCTTTGAAGGTCTGGTAGAATTCCGCACTGAAACCATCTGGCCAGGGCTTTTTTTGGAGGGGAGACTGTGAATGACTGCTTCAATTTCCTTGGGGGATATTGGGCTGTTCAGTCTTTCTACCTGATCTTGACTTAATGTTGGAAGATGGAATCTATCAAGAAAATTGTCCATTTCATTTAGATTTTCAAATTTTGTGGCATATAGGCTTTTGTAGTATGACCTAATGATTGTTTCAATTTCCTCTGTGTCTGTAGTTATGTCACCCTTTTCATCTCTGATTTTGTTGATTTGGATAGATTCTCTCTGCTTTTTAGTTAGTTTGGCTAAGGGTTTGTCTATCTTGTTGATTTTCTCAAAGAACCAGCTTTTTGTTTCATTGATTCTTTGAAGAGTTTTATTTGTTTCTAATTAATTGATTTCAGCCCTGAGTTTGATTATTTCCAGCCTTCTGCTCCTCTTGGGTGTATCTGCTTCTTTTTTTTTCTAGGGTTTTCAGTTGGGCCATTAGTTGTTTGTATGTGATGTTACAAATTTCTTCTTGCAGGCACTTAGTGCTATAAATTTTCCCCTGAGCACTGCTTTCAGTGTGTCCCATAAATTTGGGTATGTTGTGCCTTCATTTTCATTGAATTCTATGAAGTCTTTAATTTCTTTCTTTATTTCTTCCTTAACCCAGATGTCATTGAGTAACAGGTTGTTCAGTTTCCAGGTGTGTGTAGGCTGTTTGTTATTTCTGTTGTTATTGAGGTCTAGCTTAAGTCCATGGTGGTCAGATAGAATACAAGAGATTATTATCTTTTTGTATCTGTTGAGGCTTGCTTTATGACCAACTATATGGTCTATTTTGGAGAAGGTTCCATGCGGTGCTGAAAAGAAGGTATACTCTTTTGAGTTTGTATGGAAAGATCTGTAGATGTCTATTAGGTCCATTTGATTTAGGGTCTCTGTAAGTGACCCTATTTACTTCCCTATTTGTTTTCTGTCTAGTTGATCTGTCCCTTGGTGAGAGTAGAGTGTTGAAGTCTCCCACTATTAGGGTTTTAGGATCAATGTGTGATTTAAGCTTTAATATTGTTTCATTTACGAATGTAGGTGCTCTTGTATTTGGGGCATAGATATTCAAAATTGTGATGTCCTCTTGGTGGATTTTTCCTTTGATGAGAATATAGTGGCCGTCCTTATCTTTTTTGATTAACTTGGTTTGAAAGTCTATTTTATTAGATATTAGGATGGCTACTCCCGCTTGTTTTCTGGAACCATTTGCTTGAAAGACATTTTTCCAGCCCTTTACTCTGAGGTAGTGTTTATCTTTTGTGCATAGGTGTGTTTCTTGGATGCCATAGAATGTTGGATCCTGTTTCCGCAACCATTCTGTTAGTCTGTGTCTTTTAATTGGGGAGTTGAGTCCGTTGATGTTGATAGAAACTAGTGACCAAAAATTGTTACTTACTTTAGATGTGGTGTTGGTGGTGTCACTGAGTTTCATTGCTTGTCTTCTTTTTTTTTTTTTTTTTTGTGTGTGTGTGTGTGTGTGTAATTATCTGTTTCCTTCAATGTAGTTGTTTTCTTTGGTTTGGAGTTTCCCTTCTAGTAACTTCTGTAGAGCTGGGTTACTATGTAGATATTGTTTACATTTGGTTTTGTCTTGGAATATCTTGAATTCTCTGTCTATGTTGATTGAAAGTTTTGCTGGGTATAGTAGTCTGGGTTGGAATCTGTGGTCCCTTAAGGACTGTATGATTTCTGTCCAGGCCCTTCTGGCTTTCATAGTTTCTGTTGAGAAATCTGGTGTGATTCTGATAGGTCTACCTTCATATGTTACTTGGCCTTTTACCCTTGCTGCTTTTAGAATTTTTTCTTTGTTTTGTAGGTTCAGTGTTTTGACTATGATGTGACGTGAAGAATTTTTTTTCTGGTCTAGTCTACTTGGTGTTCTGTAGGCCTCTTGTATGTTTCTGGCCATCTCCTTCTTTAAGTTGGGAAAGTTTTCTTCTATAATTTTCTTGAAAATATTTTCCGGACCTTTGAGCCTGATGTCTTCTTTTTCTTCTACTCCTATTATTCTTAGGTTTTGTCTTTTCATGGTGTCCTTGATTTCTTGGATGTTTTGTGTTTGGAACTTTTCTGATTTTATTTTTTCTTTGAGAGACGTGTCAATTTCCGTAAGTATGTCTTCGGCTCCTGAGATTCTTTCTTCCATCTCTTGTATTCTGTTGGTGATGTTTACCTTTGTGATGCCTGATCTTTTCTCTTTGTTCTCCAGCTCCTGGTTTTTCTCTATTTGTGTTTTCTTTATTGATTCTAATTCTGTTTTCATGTCTTGCACCATTTCCTTCATCTGTTTGAATGTGGACTCCTCCTTTTCAATGATAGCTTCTATTTTTTTTTGTCCGTTTCCTCTCTATGTATCACTAATTGTCCCTCTACTTCTTTGGGTATAATTGCCTGTATTTCTATGAGAGCTTTGTTTATTTCTTCTTTATTTGCCTTCATTTGTGTGGACATTTCTTTGAGAGCTTTGTGCATTTCTTCTCTGTTTGCCTCAATTTTCATGGTCATTTCTCTGAGAGCACGATTTGTTTCCTCTTGGTTAGTCTCGATTTCTTTGGTTATTTCCCTGAGGGTTTTGTTCATTTCATCTCTATGGGCGTCTAATAGCTGGAGAAACAGTCTTGAGGTCGTTTTCTTGTATATCTAGTGAATTGAAGTGTCCATTGTTTTGTGGGGTTGCTGGTGAGGTCATTATGTCCTGATTTTTGTTGGGAGTGTTCTTACGTCTGCCTCTAGCCATCTGGTTATTTATAATCCTCACTGGTTGTTCCTTGAGATTGTAGTTTGGGCTATGATCCTCTCTTTCTGTTTTCTGGACTATTTTTTCAGGAAGATGAGAGAGGTTCACTGCTTTGGGGGTGTGCACTGTGTTTTCAGTTTTGCCTAAGTAAGGAATGTGACTCTGGCGCTATTCGCGTGCGCTTTTAGCGGGCGCAGTGTGCATGAGCGGATTCTCTGACTATTGCAGTGTCCTGCAAGCCACTATTACACAGTTCTGACTGAGATCCAGGGATTGTTTGCCTGGATTACCCTGATGGACCCACAAGTCAGAGGCTTCAATGTTGCTATCCCAATAATCCCTCTGATGCCCACACTAGGAGTGTGGGTGGCAGGGATCTCGTCCGGTTGCTTCTGTGGAGAGGCCCTGGGTCTGGGGCAATCTCTCCCTAGAAGGCTCACTCACTCTCTTGTAGGACCAGTTGGAATGCACAGGGGTTCCCCTTGCTCACTACTCTCAGTTTTTGTCCTACTGCAGAAGTGCACGGGTAGGGTAACAGTCAGCTCTGTGACACTGTGGCCGCAGGACTCAGTGTCCACCTTTCCTGTGTGCTGCCTCTTTGTTCTTTCCCTCTGCCAGGAGGGGTTGTGTTGACTGGTCCCTGGGTGGCGCGGGAAAGAGTTAGGGTGAGTGTACTCAATCCCAGATCCCGGGCCCAGATCTCTCTGCCAGAAGCAGCCTAGCAGTAGAATCTATGTTTGCTGATATCAAGAGAGTACCGGGTAGGGTTGAGTTTCCTCAGATCCAGAGCTTGGGTTTCTCTGCTAGGGGCCGCTGGAGAGAGGGTGCTGTGTCCTTGGCAGGCTGCCTCTCCGTCCTTCCCCTCTGACCTTCCCCTCTGCTAGGGCAAGCTTATGGATGTGCTCTCAGGGGAGTGCCAGCAGGGATTGGGGCTTCTCAGTGGGATCCTGAGCCCTGAGCTGGCGTTTCTCTGCCAGGGGTCGGGGGGTGACGCCGGTGATAGAACTTGCTGCTAGACCTTATTGCGCTGGACCCAGGATAATCTCAGGACGTGTGGAATGACCACAGTCCCAGATCCTGAGCTGTAGTTTGTTTGCTAGGAGCGGCCGGCAGCACTGGAGTTCTGGCACTGTGAAGCTGCTGTGCACCTCTTTATCCTTCTGTTCCGCTGCGGCAGGGTGATGGCGGCGTTTGGGGGAGTGCCCGAAAGGATTGGGTTTTCTCAGCCCTGATCTCGGGTTGGGGTACAGACAATGTGGTCTGTGACAGATTCTGTTGGGCACCTCCTGCCTCCTCCGAAGAGGGAGTAGGGATTTTGAGCTGGGCGCGCAGCTGCTATTCGCCCACGGCGGGAGCTCAGTTGTGATGGTGGCAGGTACCCGCCGAGGTTGGAGAGACCTTCCAAGGAAGGACTAGGTGACCCGTGACCAGTCTGGCAACTTTCCTTCCCCGTGGGGTTTTTTTGCGACTGGGACTCCCAGCCTTAGGCCCCCTTCTGCCCACCAATCAGCCTGAGAAATTGATAGTGACAAGCAGGCTTGCGGCACCAGCCCGGAGACCCAAAGCCCAAGTTGCCAGGTTCTCTTCCGGGTTCTGGCTGGGCAGCCGAGAGTGGACCCAATCGCTTCCCATGCCGTGGGAGCCTCCCCTCACCTGGGAAACAAGATCGATCGCTGTTGTTTTAGGGCCCAGAGTTCAGTCTCCTGGTCGCTGCAGGGAGTGTGTTGTTCCGCTTCTCAGACAGGGTGTTTTCCTGGTGCAGCCATCTTGGCCCCTCCTCATAAAAATTTCTATTTGTTATAAACAATATTCTTTATAAACATATCTAGTGAGGATATGGTGACCCCAATTTATTATGTATAGTGTTAACCCTGCCTGACTAACACATTGTCTGCTGTAGAAATGTGTGCCTCAGTTAGCAGAGGAGAAAACATGTGAAGTCAGAATTTGAAGAGAGAACTTGATTTTCTAGCTCTTGAATTTCAGAAAATTTATCAGTGATCGTAGTCAACACCTGGTCGCATATCTATTGCAAAATCTTAAAAATTAATGAACGGTTTGTATTATGATTCAGAAAGAAAATGTCAATAAACAAAAAGGATAGACTTAAAACTATTTAGTGTTTTCACAAATGTAACCTATTTTTTTAATTTTTTATATTAATTACAGTTTATTTATTTTGTATCCCAGCTGTAGCCCCCTCCTTCATTTCCTTCCAATCCTACCCTCCCTCATCTCCTCCCTGCCACTCTCTAAATCCACTGATAGGAGAGGCCCTCTTCCCCTAACATCTGACCCTAGTTTATCAGCCTCATCTGGACTGGCTGAAATGTCCTCCTCTGTAGCCTAGCAAGGCTACTCCTCCCTCTGGGGGAGGTGATCAAAGAGCCAGCCACTGACTTCAAGTCAGAGACAGTCCCTGTTCCCCTTACTAGGATAACCCACTTGGATGCTGAGCTGCCATGGGCTATATCTGAGCAGGGGTTCTAGGGTATATCTTCTTACTTATGTATAAAACCATAAATATTTCAGTAGACTTTTGTTAAAATGTTTAATTCTTCCTTTACAGACACTGTTGAGACACAGGCCACTGAGCACCAGGTGCTTACTTTAGGGGATTTAGTTCTAGCGTCATCCTTTCATTTGGAGAGGAAGATTCAGCTGACTGTCCTGTTCTTTGTAGGTAAATTATGCACTAAAGGGGAAGGGTAAGCTTTTAGATACTTTCTGAGCATATTTTGTTCTTATGTAAATTGTATAATTTTAAGTTATAGAATGGTGACATTTAGAAAACTGATAACACATAGACAAAATAACTGCTAGAGTGTCTGACATGTAGTGGCATATAGTTGACTCAACTTATAACAGCTGCTATTATAGGAAACCAGTGCTGATTATCTGTTCATTTCTGTGTAATATACAATTTGCCTCTTTAAATCACGTCTTAACCCCAGAAACTATTTTTTTTCATAATCCTGAGGATTTTTAAAAACATGTCTCAATTACTTTAAACAAATTTCTTTTAAATTCTGTCTGTTAATTACCAACTACATAGTTTATTACTCAAGGTATTATTTCTTTCTAACTAATCTTTTGTAACATACTGCACCAACCAATTTTAAGTGGTGAGTTACTCTTCTCTGTTGTTGCTGTTTTCCCAGAAGGATATTGAAATTTATTTTAAGAAATTGGCATATATATTTCTATGAACTGCCAGGAGATTAGAAACCCTTGGGCAACAATTGACACCCTACTCCATAGGTCAAATTTATTTTGAGAAAATAGTTTTTTATGATCTTTCTTAAGTCTTAAAAATTGATTTTTATTTTAATTAAAATGTACTTACATCATTTCCCCAACTCTTTCTTCCCTCCAACCTCTCCTATGCCTCTTCTCTGCTTACTCCTTTTCAAATTCATGACTTTTTTCCCCTTAGTATTGTTACATGTGTGCACATAATATAGAAACGCAACTTAGCGAGTCCATTTGGTGGTTGAGGCTGGGATGTAAAGCATGCCATTGTTCAGGTCTGAATCAAACTGCCACCCATACGTTCAAATGTTTTAAAGTTCAGTGGCACAGGTAAGGGAGATTGTATAAATTTATCACATTGAACCAGCAAACAAAAGGGGCTCACTGGAAACGTGAGGGTATGTCCACTTGTGATTCTGTTGGAAGCTGTCTGTGGCCTACTTAGTGAAATGTTCAAGCCTAATGCTTCATATTCTTGTTGCCTAAATGGAGGTGCTCCTGGCATAGGTCCTCCACCATAATGGCCTCACAGTCATGAAATGAAATGAACCCTTCCTTCCTTGAGTTGCTTCTGTCAGCTATTTGGGCCCAGTGATGTGAAAAACAACTATCACAGCCATATAATCACAAACATGGGCCCATAATACTCCCTAGGCTTCCTGGCTTAACACTCCAGCCATCATCTGTCACTACAACTAGTGCTGACAAGCCGTAGAAGCTATAGCTGAGCATAAAAAAAAAGTTTTATTTGAGTTATCGTGAATCCTCAACTCTTATTTTAAAATAGAGTGTGGTATTTAAAAAAAAAACTTATTTTGTGGGGGCAATCTTAGGGATGGAATTCTTGACTTGTGAGAAATTTATGCTTGAAAGGCTGTGCGTAGCTCCCTACGAAGCATGTATACACAACAAGACATTATTTAAATGAAATCAGTGAATCTCCCTTCATTTGTGATATTGGTTTATAAGCAAATATTCTCAAGGTTTTATTCTTACCTAAAATTGCCCAATACTTATTTCCAAAAGCTCGATGCCTGTTAAAACTCCCTTTGCAGTTTATAAACCAAGGTTCTAAATGATGCATCATTTTATATATTTACTCTCTTTTGCAGTTCTAGCAGCTGAAGACTTAGCACTGCTATGAATTTCATTGCTGTAATTTTGCTCTCACTCCACATCATTAATATTGATGCCAAATAAATGATAGTGTTATTCAAGCTAAATATTCTAAATTGCCCAGAAAAGGAAATATACTTCCATTTTTTCTCATTGCCCTTGCAAAATAAAGATGAACTGGAATGTGACAGCAGAGGTATGCTCAGAAAATTGCAGTGCTGCTATTCTTTCTTTTATCCCCTAATATTTGTCAAATTAAAAAAAAAAACTTACAGGCTGCGGTATTATCTCTGAAGATTCATTTCACTCATATGCATCCACACTGAATGTACATTTATTCATTCATTATTATGTTCATTTAAAGAAAATTCTGTATTTTTAGAGGAAGTCGGTATGGTGATGCAGTTAGAACACTTCAGCAAGAAAATGTGGTGCTTGTTTTAATCTCAAGCTGACTGATTTTAAAACTTCATACTTCATCAAGTGAATTAGTTTATTTTAAAACTTCACCTAGTATCATTTAAATTTGAGCTTAAAGTCCACTGATTGTTCTCATTTTAAATGTCTCTTTTAATGTTATACTATTTATATTGTGCAACCAGGAAAACGTATGAAGAGATTCAGGATGGTAGGAAAATGTCTTATTGTGATAATGTGTGTATATATATATATATATATATATATATATATATATATATATATATATATATACATACATTGTTGGCTTAGAAACAACTTGGAGTTCATGACTTACTGTTTAATTCACCATCCTACCTCTGAGATCTATTAGACATGAGTTTAGAAAATGCAAAAAATGTTAAAATTTTGGTTTTGTTTTAAAAACTAGGAGGATGTATAAATTCCCTGTCTAGTATAATAAATACGCTTTATTGTAGTTTCATGATCTTTCTTTGCTTGTTTTCTTTCTTAGAATATGGTAAACATTTTCTTCATTTCTTGTGATTATTTGTAAATGAAACAAATATTTGAAAAACTTTTATTTTTTAATTAATTTTTCTTGTTGATTACAGTTTATTCACTTTGTATCCCAGCTGTAGCCTCCTCCGTCATACCCTCCCAATCCCACCTTTCTTCCCTTATCTCCTCCCATGGTCCTCCCCCCATCCATGATAGGAGAGGTCCTCCTCCCCTTCCCTCTGACCCTAACATATCAGGTCTCATCAGGACTGGCTGCATTGTCTTTCTCTGTGGTCTAGTAAGGCTCCTCCCCCCTCAGTTGGAGGTGATCCAAGAGCCAGCCACTGAGTTCATGTCAGAGACAGCACCTGTGTGTGTGTGTGTTTTTTTTTTTTAAAGAAAGTTACCTTATTCCATTTTGTACCTGAGTCTTGAGAGCCTGTTTTTGTCAGTGTCATCTTAATTAAAAGAAGCTTTAAGTAAGGAAGCTTTACTAACTTCATTATCTATACAAACGTGATTCTAAGAAAGGTGGAGATACCCTTAGGTATGATTTACCCCTTGTGCAGAGATGAAAATGGAAGAAACTAGGCACTTAATGGTAAACAGTCTAGAACAGTGGTTTTCAATCTTCCTAAGCTGTGACTCTTTAATAAAATTTCTCATGTTTTAGTGACCCACAAGCATAAAATTGTTTAATTGCTACTTCATAACTATGACTTTGCTACTTAAGCAATGTTTCAGTTCCTAAGACCATTGAATACACGTGTTTTCTTTCTTTTTAAAATTAATTTATTTTTTATTCACTTTACATTCTGGTTACAGCCCCATTCCTCTTCCCCTCCCAGCCTCACCCTCCCTCCTTCCTCCTTCTCTTTTGCTTATTCCTCAGAAAAGGGGATCTCCCTTTTCCATCTGCCCCAGCTCATCAAGTTGCATCAGGACTGAGCATGTCTGTCTTCTTCTCCTGTGGCCTAGTGAGGTAGTCCTACCAGAGGGAAGTGATCAAAAAGCTAGCAAGTGAGTCTGTGTCCCATGCAGTCCCCACTTCCCTTACTGAAGGACCCACATGAAGTCTCAGCTTCCCATCTGCTACATCTTTGTAGAGGGGTCCTAGGTCCAGCTCATGAATGCTCCTTGGTTGATGCTTCCATCTCAGCAAGCTCTCTGGGTCCTGACTTTCTGGCTTTCTTGGTCTTGTGGAGTTCCTCCCATTTTTCCATAAGACTCCCTATTCATTGCCCAATGCTTATCTGTGGGTCTCAGCATCAGTTTTGAGGCACTGCTGGGTACAGTCTTTCAGAGGACAACTCTGACAGGGTCCTGTCTGCAAGCATAGCAGAGTATTGTTTATAGTGTCAAGGGTAGGCACTCTCCCATTGGATGGGTCTTTGGTTGGGCCAGGTATTTGTTGGGCATTCCCCAATCTCGGCTGTATCTGCTCTATCTTTAACTCTGCACATCTTGTAGACAGGGTAAATTCTGGGTTGAAGTTTTAGTGGGTGGGTTGGTGTTCCCTTCCCTTTATTAGATTGGTCTAGTTAAAAGGTGTCCTCTTCAGACTGGGAGTCTCTGCTTGCCTCCCAGGAGCCTACCCTGACTTAGGTCTCCAGCTAGTCACAGAGATTAGTTTCCCTTTTCTCTACAGATCTTGTGTCTTCTCTACATCTCTTTCTCCAGGTCTGATCTCCACCCTTTTAACTCTCTATGCCTCCTCTCTTACCTTGTTCCCTCTCTTCTTCAGGTGTTTATCCTTCTGAATGAGGGTCCTCCTTGTTTTTAACTTCTTTAGGTCTGTAGATTTTTGTACGTTTATCCTATATTAAGTATATGGCTAATATATGCTTTTAAGTGAATATATACTATAAGTAATTCTCTGCTTCTAGGTTACCTCACTCAGGATGAGATTTTTTAGTTCCATCCATTTTCTTTTAAATTTAATGATTTCTTTGTTTTTTTTAATAGCTGAATAGTAGTCCATTGTGTAAATGTGCCACAATTTCTTTGTCCATTCTTCTGTTGAGGGGCATCTAGGTTGTTTCCAGGTTCTGCTATTATAAATAAAGCTGTTATGAAAATAGTTGAGCAAGTGCCCTTGTTGTATGGTGGAACTTATTTTGGGTATATGCCCAGAAGTGTATAACTTGGTCTTGAGGTAAAGCTATTCCTAATTATCTGAGAAAGTGCCAGATTGATTTCCAAAGTGCTTGTATAAGTTTACATTCCCATCAGTAATGGAGGTGGGTTCCCCTTTCTCCACACCTTTGCGAGGATGTGCTGGCATGAGATTTTGATCTTAGCCATTCTGACCAGTCTGAGATGGAATTTCAGAGTTGTTTTGATTTGCATTTCCCTGATGACAAAGAAAGTTGAGCATTTCTTTAAGTGCTTCACGGTCGTTTAAGATTCCTTTGTTGAAAATTCCCTGTTTAGTTCTCTGCCCCATCTTTTAATTGGGTTATTTTGCTTACTGGTGTTTGATTTCTTGACTTCCTTATATATTTTAGATATTAGCCTTTTGTTGGATGTAGGACCGGTGAAGATCATTTCCTAATCTGTAGGCTGTTGTTCTACTATCAGTGTCCTTTGCCTTACAGAAGCTTTCTAATTTCAAGAGATCCCACTTATTAATTATTGATTCTAGAGCCCATTATTATTAATGAGTAATTATTAATAATTACTTATTGGTTATTGATTATTGATTTTGGTGCTCTGTTCAAGAAGTTGTCTCCTGTGCCGATGAGTTTGAGGCTCTTCTCCACTTTCTCTTCTAATAGATTTACAGTGTATCTGTTGTTATACTGAGTTGTTTGATCCACGTGGATTTGAGTTTTGTGCAGGGAGATAACCATTGGTCAATTTTTTTTCTACAAATAGACATACAGTTAGATGAACACCATTTGTTGAAGATGCCATCTTTTTTTTCATTGTATGGTTTTGGCTCCTTTGTCAAAAATCAGGTATGCATTGGTGTGTGGTTTTATATTCAATTCCATTAATCAATCAGCCTATTTCTATGCCAGTATGATGCAGTTTTTATTACTATTGTTCTATAGTATAGTTTCAAGTCAGGGATGGATATACCTCCAGATATTCTTTTATTGTATAAGATTGTTTTATCTATTCCGGGGTTTTTGTTTTTTCATATGAAGTTGAGACTTGTTCTTTCAACATCTGTTAAAAACTTTATTAGTATTTTAATGGGGATTGCATTGAATCTGTAGATTGCTTTTATTAAGAAGGCCATTTTTATTATGTTAATCCTACTAATCCATGAGCATTGGACACCCTTCCATCTTCTGATATCTCCTACAATTTCTTTCTTCATAGACTTGAAGTTCTGGTCATACAGGTCTTTCACTTGCTTGGTCAGAGTTACACCAAGGTACTTTATATTATTTGTGGCTATTTTGAAGGGTATAGTTTCCCTAATTTCATTCTTGGCCTATTTGTCGTTTGTGTACAGGAGGGCAACTGATTTTTTGAACTTATCGTGTATCCAGCCACTTTGCTGAAGCTATTTATCAGCAGGAGGGGCAGGGTGGAAGGTAGATGGGGAAAACACGAATGAAGGATAGGGACTTGGAACCATGTGCTCTCTGCACCCAGTGTGTCTCCTCTCCTCTGGGTAAAGCACCATTGTCAGTTTTTTGGAGTCCTTTGCTATGTTATCCCTTAGAACCACTACAGTCTCAGATCTTCTGCCACTCTGAAACAGTATACTCTGGCTGATACCATCTTAGAAATTAAAAGTACACATATTTTTATGGTTGTGGCTCACAGGTTGAGAAATGTTGGTCTAGAGACATAATTGCTCTAAATTATGCAAATAACTTGAAAGTCAGACAGAAAATATTAGGGTAAAAATCAAGAAAGGAAAAAATAGCCAATGTTCAATTTTGTAGTTATGATCTATAGACAGATAGGATGCCTCTAGATACAGATCATTTGAAGATGATTAATTATTAAGAGCAGAATCCTGAATATTATTGTGGTGATAATGGACAAAAGCATATGCTGCTTTAAGTTGGTGTTGGAAAATTCATAAGGTGATACAGAATAATAATACAACTTCACATATTAAAATTGTGTCATGCTGTATGAACATAAAATATGAAGCATGGGGAACATGATTTTAATTATGATTTAATTTAATAAAATTCTTTTATTTTCTTTTCCCTAGTGAATTTCACATTCTAGTTAAAACAACTTTGCTTCCTGATTTCTGACACATTATTTTGTTTATTTGCTTCTGCCTTCACTCTTTTTTAACTTGATTTTGTTGTTTGTTAGTTTTGTTGTTGCATCATTTTTAAGACTCAGAATGACTAGGTTCTATTCAATTCTGTTCAAAAACTATGCACAAGGCTAATGATGGCTTTTGTGCTTGCCACAGAGTCTGATAACCTGAGTTCAAACTGCAGAACCCACATGGTGAAAGAATAAAACCCAGTCTTACAATAAAACCAACTCTTTGTGCATATATATAGTAATAAATATAAATAAAAGTGTAATAATTTAAATTAAAATGTTATTCATAGAATAGAATTTTAAGTCTGTCAATTCTACCTTGTATCTCAAAACACAGAACATTCACCTTGTGACATAAATCTCTAAGTTCTCATCTTTATTCATCTTATTGTGAGTAATATCTTTTAATTTTCAAAACTATTGAGCTCTCTCTGTTATCTGGTTTTAATAAAACAGATACATTATTCAAAGAAAATGTCATTGGACAAAATTAAACAAGTGTTGGCAAATTATCCAAGATAACTATTGTTCATAAAATTTAAAAATTAACACTAAAACATATTTACAATTGACAAAATTATTGAATTAGAGAAGATTTGACTCAACTCCAGTTAAACAAAATGAGGGAGTATTACCATTGGCAAGAGAATGATGTTGGGAAGGAAGGTGATCAACCTGATTAGGACCTTATAAAGGCTATGAAATTAAGCATCTTGGGATTCATCTATCACTCAAAGGGCCAGATACAGAATGTACAATTAGAAGCTCACTGAGGAAAAGCTAGGAGAAAAGAGGTCAAAGACTTATGGCCAGAAAAGAGTCTGTGCAGGTTAGTCAAACAAAGGCAAACTAAGATCACCAAGGTCCTCTTGGCCGAAGTCCTTGGCCCTTCCTGTAAAGTGTCCCTTGTGTCATTACAACAATGCATTCTTGAGGGCAGCTTCACTCGGCAGAGCAATGCATTCCCTGTAGGACATTTATAGATGCTGAACAAGTATGGCTCTGACAAAATCGTTCATTATGACTTTTCCTGCTGCATGGACAGATGGATTAGAAACACCACTTCCTCACTTCTCCCCATAATCATAAATTCTGCAACAGAAGTTTGAACATTGTTGGGAAGTTTCTTGGACAATGTGATTTGTAATATTAGTTTTGTGGAAGGTTTAAAGTTGATACCCAGTGGGCTTGTTTAGATCACAGTAAGTATAGGACAGATTTAGATGCTGGTGGGCTGAGGGTTCAGATACACTGACTGTCACGGGACTGTCTACTTAACTGCTCATAATCTCACTTTCACAGCCCCTGGCAGATTTATGGGTCTTCTGTTTCCCTGAAAGTGTCATGTTGAGAACTATTTGCTGGATATAGAATGCCTGAGGCTTTTAGAGAAAGTTTCCAGTTAGGGCAATTAACAAAGAAAATCCACAGCACTCTTTTGAGGTTCACACCTATACATAACTCACATACACACTTTCGAAATTCAATACAGGTTATTTGTATTCCTTTTACATTACTGCTATTTAAAAAAAATACTTTTAAGTTCCACATCCCCCTGATTTTCTATCTTCTGTGAGTGAAATAGTGAGAAAGGGTGGAAGGGATAGGAACAAAACAAACAAAAACAATTAAAATGTGTAGTACTATTGTAAAGCAGTATCTCGGTGTTTTAGTTGTATATGCTTCAAAGTTTTTTCATCTTTAAATATTCACTGAATCAATCTACAATTTTAGTACCAATAGGAATATAATCTCACACCTTTTTTGTTTTAAAAAAAATTAAAAAGCAACTACAGGCACAATAAAGCAACCAACGAGGAGGTAATTATTCAGGATTTCTTTCTAATGTATTCTTTATTCTTCTCAAGGATTTTTGGGGTGCTCTTTTTGTGCACTGTGCATAGATTGTCTTTGTATTATTCAAATGCTTATTTCTATACCACCAGAGATCTGATTATAGGCCGGACTTTAGAATTGCTATTTTTTTTTTGGCTGGATCATCTTTCGTAAACACTCTCTCCAACACCTTCTGATTGGTTTAATAAAAACAAAAACAAAAACAAAACAAAAAAATATCTGAATGGCCTCTGGGTTACCTCACTCAGGATGATCCTTTCTAGTTCCTACCATTTGCTTAAAATTTCATGATTTCCTTGTTTTCAGTTGCTCAATAATATTCCATTGTGTAAATGAATATACCACACTTTCTGTATCCCTTCCTCTGCAGAGGAACATCTTGATTGTTTCCAGATTTGGCTATTACAAAGAAAGCTGCTATGAACATAGTTGAGCAAATATCCCTATTGAATGGTGAAACATCTTTTGGAGTGAGTGTTTAGAGCCACTGTTCTAGCAGCTGCTTTGATATTTAAATCTCAGTGGAAAGACTGGTTTTACCAGGCCTTCACTGAAGTCAGGGCAGAATTTCCAAGTCCATCTTCTTTTGTTTGTGACAGCAGGTGGGATAATTTGTCAAAATAACACCTCTTGTTTCACCTCCTTGTGAATTTAACTCATTGTGCTGAACTGTTTTTACTCTGGCTTAAAAGCAGTCTGAAACAAAGCCACTAGAGCCTCTCGGAAAGGCCCAAAGTGTTGTGTGTTAGTTTATTTATTTTAATCCTCACTCCCAACTTGACTCAAGAACCATTTGACTCTGCTGGCAGGCTCAGGCAAGTGAGGTAACCCAGAAGAAGAAAGACACATGTGATATATACTCACTTATAAGTAGATATTAACCGTATAATATAGGGTAAACACACTAAAATACTCCTAGAGAAGCTAAACAACAAACGGGACCTTAGGGAAGATGTTTAATCCTCATTCAGAGGTGCAAACAGGATAAACATCAGAAGTAGGAGAAGACAAGGAACAGGACAGGAGCCTTCCACAGAGGACCTCTGAAAGACTCTACCCTCCAGGGTATTGAAGGAAACAGTGACACTCATAGCCAGCCAGAATCCTTACAGAAGAATAGATAGCAAGACCTGGAGGGGATAGGAACTCCACAAAGAGACAAACAGAGCCAAAAAACCTACACCCAGAACGGCCTGCAGAAACCAATACTCCAACCAAGCACCATGTGTGGAGACAACCTAGACCCCTTGTTCAGCAGAAATCTAACGACTGCTCAGTTTCCAAGTGGGTTTCCTAATAAGGCATACAGGGTCTGTCTCTGACAAGATCTCAGTGGCTGGCTCTTTGATAACATCCCCCTGGGGGGTGCAGTCTTTCTAGGCCACAGAGGAAGACAATACAGCCAGCCTTGCTTGTTGGGAGCAAAGCCCTGGGACCCTTCCTAAGGGCCTGACCTGCCAGATAAGCACCGGGTGCCAGCAGGCCATAGCTTCTTACAACCCATTGTTCCCAAAACTGTTTGCTTTGGGACACATCCATGACCACCGATGTGACCACCGATGTTATCTTCGGGCCTTGTAACTCTTTAACCCACCTTCTTAGCCTTGGGAACTTCCCACCAAGGGCCTTGGTATTTTTCCACTACTACTCCCCTTTCTCGCCCCTCTCCCCCGCCCTGCCAAAACCACGTTTTAAAAGAAACACCAAAGTTCATTAAAAGAGACACTTGACCGGCAACCGTCTGCTTGTGTCCTTTCTCTCTCTCCCCCATCTTTTTCAGGATTGACCCCCTTAGCCCCCACGAATAACTAAGTCCCGCGGGGCGGGACAGAGTGGCGCCCAACGTGAGGGCTCGAAGTACGGGTCTCTCCGGACGGACCCTGAAGCGAAGACCTCGGCCAAGGCAAGATTAGAGGCTCCCGTTCCATCACCCGTGGGACGACAAGAGTCTGGTAAGTAAATGCTTTACATTTCCGTCTAAATTCAAGATGGGGCAATCATTCGTTAAAGAATTAAAGACTTCCCTCAGAGAGAGAGGAATTCGGGTTAAGAAAAAAAGACTTAATTAAGTTCTTGGTTTTTGTGTCAGACATTTGTCCATGGTTTGTTATTGATGGGCCAGAGATATGCCAAAAAGTGGGATCAGGTTGGAGCCTGCCCTCTCGAGGACCTTAGAGAAAGAGGTTGAGATAAGATAATAATTGTCCCCCTGTTACTACTGTTAATTCCCTAGCTTTCCCCGTTTTTCCCAAAGAAGGCCCCTAAGTGGGCTGGGGCAAAGGGCATGGATCGGAGCCGGAGCCGGAGCCGTAACACGGTGAGCAGGAGGAACTGGGACTCTACTTGTCTCCTTCCCACTCCCCTACCGAGGGCCAGGCTTTCAGAGAACTGGGTGGATGAGAACGCCTAAACCCTCAGAGGCCTAAGACCTGCCTCTGCCAGCTGCAGAGCTCAGCAGGACTGCAATTTACTCAGCCCCCTCCCGGCTTCAGCCAGTGTCAGCTTCAGCCAGCTCTCAAACAGAAACCAGAAAGATGGAGCCACTTCTAGTTTTAAAGATTAAATTGTGTTCACTGATAAATCCTGAATTTTTCTAGTTCTGACTTAAAATCATGGTTATGATCTGTATATATATTTAAATGTTTAAAAAGCAGGTACCGCGGTTGTTTTTTGTCCTTGTGTTTTTTTTTTTTTTTTTTTTTTGTATGCCAGCCGTGTCTAAATGTTTCTGTGCAATGTTTGTGCATGTAGTACCTTCTGTTCTCTGTTCTAAAAATTCCTCAGAGCTCGAGGTGCCTGTATCTGGGTAGCAAGACGTGATCGAGGTGGTCACAGTTCAGGGGGACGCCCCTAACTTCATCAGTATTTTCAATAAATTTGGCCAGCTGGTTAATGTTTCTTTTTGTCTCAATGTCTCTGTGCAGTATTCGTACCTTCTGCTTTCTGTTCTGAAAGGCCTCACGAAACTTGTTTAAAATGTGTGCCTATGTGTTCATTAGATCTATGAATGCATGGGTCACCACGTGGTGTATGAGGTACCTCAGTGCCTCACCGCCATCTTGACTTTAACATGTGGGTTATAATTTAACCGCCATCTTGGTATGGGTTAAAATATATATATATAAAATAAAATAAAAAAAGAACCTTGGTCAAATAATTCTCATTTCCTTCTAGGTTAAAAGAATGAGTTATTTTAAATTGGCATTGGTTTTAAAAATTAAGTTGTTTACATTGGTAAATTCTGGTTTTAAAATCTGGTTTTGTTAGATTTATGGTTATGCCTTGTGACTTCTCTCCTACAAAAGGGGTATTTTGTTTTGATATTGCAAAAACGGGTTTTAAAAAATGTTTAAATGTTTAAGGCTATAAAATGCTTAAAGTTTATCAGGCATTTGGGTATGACAATGATTTTGGATATTTATTTTATCAATTTTACTAAATGAAACCCTGCCGTATTGTTTGTGCTAATTGAGAAAATCGCAGTTTTTAAAATGTATCTTGTGGAGAGCTGTTTGTTAAACTGCTTTGTTTATAGAAAAAATTGGCAGTTTCAGACCTTTTGTAATAATGTAACTTGTTTTGGCTTTGCCTTTAAAAAGCAAATCGTAGACACTGGGCTCCAGCAGGATCATGTTAGGATGGAAAGGATTTTGATGAGAGTTTTTGTGTTGTCTGAAAAGCAAGAGAAAAAGAGCAAAAAAGTAAGAATGTCTAGTTAAGCCAGGAAAAGAAAGCTAGGAACCTGACGGTATACAGAATGTTGCAAAAGGTTAGTAAATGTATTATAAAAAGCCAGAGAGTTAGGTTGTGGATGCTCCACAGTGTTTGCTGTATCATCATCAGCATCTAATGGCTATGTTTGGTATTGTCAGTCGCAGCCTGTGCTAACACGTGGCTAGCCGCCATGATGGTTCAGCAATAGAGAGAGGTGGAGCTATGAGTTTGCCACCATTTTGTTTAGGTTTCTGAGTTATGTTCAGTCATCTGACTAGTGCTAAATGCAAAGCTTTTTACTGTTCAATTTTAATGCAAGCGGTAGGAGCAGCAAGATTTGCTAGCTTCTCTATGAACTGTATCTGATTAAAAGGTTTGCTTTAATTTTAGTTCGCAGCAAGATTTGCTAGCTTCTTTATGAACTGTATCTGATTAAAAGGTTTGCTTTAATTTTAGTTCAAAAAGAACAGATTTAAAGTTATGCTAACAACTACAGTTGGTCAAGATGTTAAGCTATACCTAGTGTTTTTGTTTAGTTTTTTTTTTTACACAGTTTAGAGCAGACAATAAAGATAAAGAGTAACTCAAATATGCTGGCCCTCAAGCTTGTCAGAGATCTAATAAATATGATATTTTAACATACGTAAGCTTATTATGACAAAGTCCAACCTGTTGATGCATCTTTTCAAGTGTCTAGCACATCTGTGCAAATAACAGTTACCTGCAGTATTGGCTGTGTTTTAAAGTTTTAATAAACAGTCTTTAAACATTTTTACAGATAGTGCCTATGTAGCTTAGTCTTTGCCTAGGTTAGAGACTGCAAATTAAATTTAAACATCTTCTCCTGCTAAAATTATTTTTACAAATTCAAAATTTAATACAAAAAAAAAACCTTTTCCTTTTACATTGGACATTTACAAGCTCATTCTAACCTTCCAGGACCTTTAACTAAGGTAATTATAAAGCTGACTTGTTTAAACAATGTCCTTCTTGTGTTGTCCTTTTGCCTACTTCCCATCTTGGGGTCAATCCCTGTGGCCTTGTACCTAATGTTATTTGGCAAGTGGATGTTACACATATTCCTAAATTTGGTAATTTAAAATATGTTCATGTTTTTGTTGACACTTGTAGTGGGTTTATATTTTCCACACTCCAAACTGGTAAAGCTGGAAAAAATGTTATTGCTCATACGCTGTCAGCAATTGCTATATTAAAACTTCCAACACAACATAAAACAGATAATAGCCCTGGCTATGTTGGAAATATGTTTTCAAAAATTTTAAGAGTCATAAGAGACATAAGCCTCAGGTTGTTAGGAGATGAGGCACAGGGAAGTTCAGGGGTTGCCGTCCTGGCTACTCATAATTGGATGAGGAATTAGGTAGCTGACTTTCAGGTCTGGTCAGTCCTGGCCAGACACCTGAGGAATATCTGATCTTTAATTCACGTTCAGAATCTCCTGCTAGTGGGGATGTGGCTACAGCCAAAGATGAAAGAGCAATTAGCTTCAACCTGTGTCTTCTCTGAGGAGCGAACCTGAGAGAAGGTCAGGGGCTCTTCAGAAGAATTGAGTCCATTTGGGTTGATTGCTAGGTGATGTTATCTCTCAAGCATAGATCTGGTCATTCTTTGCAGAGTGCAGGTCTTTGCTTGCTCACTTCCTTATCTCTGCCCAAGCAGAGGACCAGAGTCCGGGGCGGTTACTTTCTTCCGTACTCTGGAAAAGTACTGTGAGGCTTTAATTAACACTTTAATTAACAAGGGCCAGAAACTCGAAAATATGGATATTCAGCTGTGGAATGTTTCTGGCATATGGATACAGAAAGAGAGTTTGCTACTGTCCTATGGAAAGATCCTTTGGACAACAAATGGCATGGTCCAGATCCTGTCCTGATACAGGGCAGAGAAGCAGTTTGCATCAATCCTAAAGAGATAGATGCAGCCAGATGGTTGCCAGAATGATTAGTAAAGCATATAGATAATAATAATAACACTCATCAGTCCAGGGTAAAAGAATTACCCTGAGAACATATTCCTTTTATATCTCTTTACAGAAATGATGAAGCAAAAAAAACAACTGTGATCCTTTGCCTCCAGCTGATATATGTTCATGGTGGACTTAAGCAGCACAGGAATGGGCTCCTTCCCTATCTCCTTCCTTTCCTTGGTCCCTTGCTTATCTTATTGATAATTCTTTCAATAGGACCTGTTCTTTTCAATACAATTATGGCCTTGTAAAAATAAAATAAAGGGGGACCTTCTGGCACCTTGCTGCCCCCTAAATTTTGGCATCTGGCTTGACCGGACTACTCCCCAGATACAATAGTGCATTCCTGGCTGACCTGGAGCTTTCGATAAGATCATCTTCCTGAAATACCTTAAATCCTAATTTCCCTCAGGGCTCCCTAAGTAACTCTTCTGAAGAACTTTCCAAATTATCATTATTAACATATCTTGGTGGGCCATCCTGTGATTTCTAGTCACTTAGTAACCCTGCCAAAGTCAATTACATTCCTTCTGCTTCTGCCCTTCAAAAAAGAGGCCATACATCAAATTAACGCCACTGATTTTCAGGAATGCTGGGTGTGTTACTCACCACGGCCACCCTTCTACGAGGGCATAGCCTTACCCTTAGAAGTAATTACAACTAATAATTCTAATGCCTTACAGTGGCAGCACCCAGAGGGAGTCAGCCTTACAGTCACACAGGTGTCCAGAATTGGAACATGCCTATTGGGACCTTCTATGCTTCCCCCGGTGGCTTTACATATATTGCTGCACCTAATGGCACTTTATTTGCCTGCTCCACTGGTCTTACTCCTAATCTTGTAAGCTCCACCTTTTTAGTCCATAGAGATTACTGCATCCTTGTACGGCTTTTCCCAAGACTGACTATACATTCTAAGGATGAGTTCCTTCGGTTTTGGGAAAAAGGGGTACGTCCATCTCGAGTTAAACGTGAGCCCTTAACTGCCTTTACTCTAACTGTAATTCTAGGGCTTGGAGCCGCTGGAGCTGGTACAGGCATAGCCTCCTTAATTACCTCCCAGCAACAATTTAATCAACTCTCCCTAGCAGTGGACAAAGACCTACAAGATTTGCAAAAAGGCTTACAGGACCTAAAAGATTCTATGGTGTCCTTATCTGAGGTAGTTTTACAAAACAGGCACAGTCTAGATTTGGTTTTTCTCCAGGAAGGCAGACTCTGAGCTGCGCTCAAGGAAGAATGCTGCTTTTACACTGACAAAACAGGTTTAGTGCAAAGCAGTATCGATAAGGTTCCCTCCAGTTTGGAGGAATAAAAATGGAACAGAGAGATACAAGAGTCCTGGTATCAAAATTGGTTTTCCACATCTCCATGGCTAACCACTCTGCTTCCCAGTCTGCTAGGACCTTTTGTAGGTATCCTTTTGCTTCTCTCTTTTGGCCCTTGGGCCTTTAATCGTCTCTCAAACTTTGTTAAGAACCAGGTGAGCTCCGCAATCAAGCCTGTTGGAGTCCACTACCATCGTCTGGCTGGGGAAGAAGAATCTGCCATGGAGCTTCCACCTGATGCCCCGGCCTCCCGCCCCCTTGATTTCTCCACCCTAGTATCTCCTGGCCTGAGATGGAAGTTCTGGGGCTGCTCTTCCAGTTAGACCTGGGTTTTTATGACTCTCATTAATTGGCGCAATGATTGGCTCGTTTTATATAATTGCTTAAAAACCAAGCGATAAATAGGTCCTATCGGGAAAACAAACACGTTACACTACCACAAAGTGAGTGGTCTGGCAAGTCAGAGACGGAATGAGTGGATAAGTCTCGGCCCACCTAAGACAGGACGACCTCGCCCAGAGGAGGCCAATCCAATGACGGGTAAGGGTCCAGCACCACTCTTCTAACAGACTCAGACCCCGTTTGTGCCGTTCGTGACAAATAATTTTTCTCACATAATCAAGACGGCTAATATACCTAGGGCCTTGCACTCTGAGGGATTCTTCCCATTGCACCAGAAATGGCCTAGGTCTGCCTACGATTGACGTGAGACCTGAGTCACCGAACCTTTGTAAACGTGAGTCCCTGGACCTATAAAATTCCCAAACTGTTTATAAAATCGCTGAGAGTCCTAGGAGGCCTCCCCCTCCTCTTTTAAAAGACAAATAGGGAGGAGATGTTGGGAGCAAAGCCCTGGGACCCTTCCTAAGGGCCTGACCTGCCAGATAAGCACCGGGTGCCAGCAGGCCATAGCTTCTTACAACCCATTGTTCTCAAAACTGTTT
>NW_026596100.1:11230245-11271274 GCF_907164565.1 Psammomys obesus | reverse complement strand
TTCAGGATTGACCCCCTTCGCCCCCACGAATAACTAAGTCCCGCGGGGCGGGACACTTGCTGAGACCTGATAGACTAAGGAAGAGATGAAGAAGGAGGCTGTAGCAGGGATACAAAGTGAATAAATTGTAAATAAATAAATAAATAACTGAATGGCCTATAGCAAATCAAGAGAGGAAACCAGGACTTTTGGCAGAGATAGGAACTCTGGGAAAGAATCAGGAGTCACCAGCTGAACATGCAGGGAAAAACAGGTGCTGGAACTAAGATGTAATGGGCCACATGGCCACTCGGTCAGGCCAGTTTTGTCAAGTTGGAATAGCTGAGAATCTGCCCAGCTATAGTGCCTGAGCTTATAATAAATGTAATAAGTCTCTGTGTCATTATTCCATCTTCTGCCGTCTCAAAGAAAGTTATGTTTTAAAGGATTGAGTTTCATAGAATACATTATTAAAGGATCATTTATCCTGTGATTCAAATATTGCGATGGTAGGACTCTTACTTGCATATAAGTTATGACATATTATACTTTAGATAAAAATATAAAAAATGAGCTTTGTTTAGTTTAAGTTAGCTACAATTTTGGAAGTTCTGTATGGAAGAAAATACCAGTTGTTGTTTTTTTGTTTTGTTTTGTTTTGTTTGTGTTTTTTTTTGTTTTTGTTTTTGTTTTTTGTTTTCAAGGATATCAGATTAAGTGAAGTAGTGAAAAAAAGTAGGATTTTGCTACTTGGAAAGGTTATGAAGTGCTATGGTAGTTTTAAATTGTATTGTAAATAATATTTTATAGCTATGGCTCTGCAGCAAATTATTTTTCTTATTCACAACTGATCAAAGGCATAGAAAAGAGAAATCAAAACACAATTACTTTTAGGGTTCTTTTTCTTTGCTAAAAGCAAGATCTTTCCATAGTCTTGGAATTTTATATTAGTATTAACACAACCTCGTCAGTGAGAATATCAATATTCTATTTATAATTCTCCAAATCCAAAGGTTAGCACCTGGTCTAAGGGCGTGGCATTAAAACTTGTAGTCAGAAGTGAAATGAGAACTAGTCTGAAACTAAAACGTTAGATAATACTTATTGCTCTCTACCTTCCCTTTTAAAAATATAGAATATTTCAGAAGTATTCTAGAAGTGATACCAATGTAAAGGACACAGCTCTCACCTCAAACAGAATGAAATAGAATTTATTTTGGAGCCAGATATCAGTCACGATGGTTTTGGAATACAAATTAAAGTTACCCCACCCTTTATAGCAACAGTACAAAGAAAGCTGTGGATCAAAGTACTTTCACATACATTGATGGGTGTCTCAGGGAGGCAGCTTATCGAATAGCTGAGACATATCTTTTGTAGGCAGATATGATCTGGTGATACTAAGCCTTTGAGTTTGTGAAAGCTAATTCTTTGTTCATTTATGAATGTAGGGACTTCACAGGATTCAGGTTAGATAGTGTTTAGCTCACACCCACAGGTGGGCAATAAATGATTATTCAAGTGGCCAAGATAGCACAGGACAGTTTTGCACTGGTGGTATAACATTCTAATTCCTCTACAATCACTGATATTCACATGAGTCAATCAGCTTTTGTAGAGAAGTTCAATGCAAATGAGGTTTCTTTCCAGGAACCTCAGTTCACACTGGAGTCAAGAGTATGCTTTTAGTGGTTTTCTTCTGTAGTTACTAGCATCAGCATCTTTCTGGTTGTCTAAGAGAAAGCCCCTTTTCTTAGAAATAAATATATCATTTAGAAGTTAACTCTGAATGCAATAGTCACAGAATGACATATGGGAGAAGCAAGAGTAGTACAATTTATGAAAAAAAAAGAGAGAGAGAATGTCATGGATGAGGTGCTTGTATTATTAGGTTTCAAGAATAAAAATTATAAAACCAAACAACAAATGGTATTGTTCTGCCCAGTTCATGAACCCCAAAAGACCAGGAATAAACAGACTCTGCTGTAAATACATGAGGTTCTTTTTTTTGTAAATTACAAGCTGCAGCTTGGGCCCACACACACCCACTGCCAAAACTGTGGGAGCCGAGCCAAGCGCCCTGTGCCCAGGTTAGTTGGGTCATTTAAAGATTCTGGTCCATCTCAGCATGCCCAAGGCAGGGGCAATTCCTGCCTATCAAGCATCTATTGGTTAAAATGCTACATTTGGAATCGATTGGCTATAGAAAGGTTCCCAGACCATAATGACCTGGTGTCCCTCTCAAGAGGGATGGTCCAGTTTCCTAGCAACTGTATCTCTAGTGGGTGAGGAAGAATGCAGTGAGGTGGCTCTTCCCCTCAGGGCATTACTAGACTTCTTTACCTAACTACTTCAGGTCTTAATAATAGCTGTTAATTTATCTTTTGGTCTCTCAGTATTATGTATTGGAAAATCATGGTTGAAACCTAGGTAATTTTCCAGCAACACACATTGTACAAGGGTAATTCCCTGCAGATGAAATCTAACCTCTTGCAGGGCTTCTGCAGAGCTGGCAACACTGGTGTACTGAAAAGGATGTGTAGAATGCAAACCTCATCACTGTAATCCTTTTATTTGAGATACTAAGGGATGTGAATTAAAGCCCCAGCTCTGGAAAATGACAAGGAGACTTATATTTATTTATAATATCTTTAGGCTTTACCTTACTCTCGTTCCAAAAAAAATATAATGATGTAAAATCTGTGTAGTATCATTAAGTCACAAATTAACCCAAAGCTGAACACAGTACAAACCTTGAAAATCAAGTATGACCCTGAATTAATTAAATCTCTTTTATAACAATTGTTTTGTGGTAATATGGGTAGGGATTTTGATGCTTCTTTAAATACATATAAAATTTGAAATAAAATAATTAGCTATGGTCTTTGATTAAATTTTCATCAGAGTTTTGAGAAGTTTCTTTTTGTTTCTTTGAGTCTATTTCTACATGATTAGTAAAGTCATGATATTGATAATGTTCCTTTGTGGTAACTGAAATTAAACCACAATGTATCATTGAATACTCAGCATTCACTCAAATATAGTAGACTTTTTCATACTACTAAAATGGTATTACTTAACTATGTGTGTACTGGTGTACTATATTTGTTTATAAAGGCTCTAGGCATTAGATTACTCTTGTTCTCAATTATCTCTTATTACCTATGTTAACTCACATGGTTAATTACCTCTTCTTCATTATCATATGTCCAAATTTCTTATGTCATGTATGAAAATTCTCTAATGGCTCTTTCTTTTCCAGAGTTTCTATCTCTGGCAGAAGTCCTATCTATTCTCTTCTGCCTTTGCTACAGGCCAGTCAGTTTACCCCAACATTCAAAAATCTTAAAAAAATATTATTCATAATAAATACCTAAATCTAGAATGCCCTTATTTTTAACTGATACATATTTATGATATTATTTGAAATATTTTATATATATCATTATTCATGATGTCATGGTATGGCTCTACCATCTGTCTGTGCTACAGAAACAATTTACAATTTAGTGTCAGTAGCAGTTACTATCTCACAGTTTTGAGGCAGAGGGGTCTGGATCTCATTTGGCTAGCTTTTCATTTTGAGGTAAAAGTTACAGTCCAGATTTTGGCTTGAGGTATAGAATCACCAGAAGCTTGATTACAAGTTGACCAGCATCCAAGTTCCCTTAGACATTTGGTGTAACTCATCTTTTGTGGTTATAGCGTTAAGGCTTCATGTTTACTCATGGGCTGTTAGATGGATATTGTTCACAGTATCCACAAACTACAAATAAATTTTTGCCATGTGGCCATTTCTACAGGCTTTTTCAATACATGGAATATTTCTTCTTTACAACAACCAGTGGAGGGTTTCTTTACCAGCTGTTCTGCAACAAGGAAGCAAGTCATGGTTCACAATTATATTTAAGGATGTATATTAAGCAAGAGCATGGGTCAGAGGATGGTTATTTCAGAGGGTGTTCAGCACAGTATACCTCATGCTCTCCAAGATTATCCATCACAGGAAAATGCATTTATTCCCTGTTTCAAAGTCTTCCAGATCTCATATCATGATAGCATCAGTTGAAAGAACAAAATGTCATTGTTTAAAATGTCTAAATATGGTACTCAGATAATTTAAGTTTCCAAGGTCAAAAATCTGAACATGGATTATCTGATTCATCAACTTAGGTTTTTGACATAATTTATAACCAATGTTGAGGTGAGTTTCAGTCTTACTTTGAACCTTATTAAGGAATGACATATTCGCAAGCCCATTCAGATTACTACAAAAATTATTTTCATAAAATACAATGAAATTTCATAAAATATAATGAAATTACAATGTATTTCATAAAATACATAAAATATCTGAATTTTCAATGGATAAAGGAAAAGCCAGGTGACAGAGGCATTAGAAGCTATGAGTCCCTAGATAATAGAGAAGAATAACATAGAGACATCAATTATGTGGTCACAAAAAAACTGACCTCTTACAACAACCTAAGAAAACCTACAGGACCCTTTTGTCTTTTGTATACAGGAGGGCTACTGATTTTTTTTTTTTTTAGTTAATTTTGTATCCGGCCACTTTGCTGAAGGTGTTTATCAGCTGTAGGAGTTCCCTGGTGGAGTTTTTGGGGTCACTCACATATACTATCATATCATCTGCAAATAGTGATAATTTGACTTCTTCCTTTCCCATCTGTATCCCCTTGATCTCCTTCAACTGTCTTATTGCTCTAGCAAGGACTTCCAGCACTTTGTTGAAGAGATATGGAGAGAGTGGGCAGCAATATCTAGTCCCTGATTTCAGTGGGATTGCTTTAAGTTTCTCTCCGTTCAGTTTGATGTTGGCTATAGGCTTGCTGTATATCACCTTTACTATGTTTAGATATGTGCCTTGTATCCCTGATCTCTCCAATACTTTAAACATGAATGGATGTTGGATTTTGTCAAATGCTTTTTCAGCATGTAGGGAGATGATCACGTGATTTTTTTCTTTCAGTTTGTTAATATGATGGATCACATTGATGGATTTCCATATATTGAACCACCCCTGCATACCTGGGATGAAGCCTACTTGGTCATGGTGGATGATACCTTTGATGTGTTCTTGGATTCGGTTTGTGAGTATTTTGTTGAGTGTTTTTGCATCAATGTTCATAAAAGAGATTGGCCTGAAGTTCTCTTTTTTTGTTGGGTCTTTGTGAGGTTTAGGTCCCAAGGTGACTGTGGCTTCATAGAATGAGTTTGGTAATGTTCCTTCTGTTTCTATTTTGTGGAATAGTTTGAAGAGAACTGGACTTAGCTCCTTTTTGAATGTCTGGTAGAATTCTGCACTGAAATCATCAGGTCCTGGGCTTTTTTTGGATGGGAGACTTTCGATGACTGCTTCTATTTCCTTGGGGGATATAGGACTATTTAATTGATTTACCTGGTCCTGATTCAGCTTTGCTAAGTCGAATGGATCAAGAAAATTGTCCATTTCATTTAGATTTTCAAATTTTGTTGCGTATAGACTTTTGAAGTAAGTCCTAATTATTGTTTGTATTTCCACAGTGTCTAGTTATGTCCCCCTTTTCATTTCTGATTTTGTTGATTTGGATGGTGTCTCTCTGCCTTTTAGTTAGCTTGGCTAAGGGTTTGTCGATCTTGTTGATTTTCTCAAAGAACCAGCTATTGGTTTCATTGACTCTTTAAATTGTTTTATTTGTTTCTAATTGATTGACTTCAGCCCTGAGTTTGATAATTTCCAGCTGTCCTTTTTGGTGTGTCTGCTTCTTTTTTTTTCTAGGGTTTTTAAGTGGGCCATTAAGTTGCTTGAATGAGCTGTCTCGAATTTCTTCTTGAAGTCACTTAGTGCTATGAAATTTCCTCTTAGCACTGCTTAAATTAGGGAAACAACACCTTTCACAATAGCCACAAATGACATAAGGTACCTCAGAGTAACCCTAACCAACAAAGTCAAAGACTTGTATGAAAAAAATCTCAAGTCTCTGAAGAAAGAATTAGAAGAAAATATCAGAAGACATAAAGATCTCCCATGCTCATGGCTTGGCAGGATTAACATAGTAAAAATGGCCATTTTACCAAAAGCAATCTACAGATTCAATGCAATTCCCATCAAATTACCAACACAATTCTTTACGACCTGGAAAGAAAAATTCTCAACTTCATATGGAATAACAAGAAACCCAGAATTGCTAAAACAATCCTCTACAATAAAAGATCTTCTGGAGGTATCTCCATCCCTGATCTCAAGCTGTACTATAGAGGAACAGTAATAAAAACTGCATGGTACTGGCATAGAAACAGAATGGTGGATCAATGGAACTGAACAGAGGACCCAGAAATAAACCCACACACTTATGGAAACCTGATCTTGAACAAGGATGCCAAAACCATACAATGGAAAAAAGATAGCATCTT
This sequence comes from Psammomys obesus, assembly GCF_907164565.1. NCBI lineage: Eukaryota > Metazoa > Chordata > Mammalia > Rodentia > Muridae > Psammomys > Psammomys obesus. The sequence goes on along the minus strand of NW_026596100.1, from coordinate 11,264,881 downwards.
CAACAAATGGTGCTGGTCCAACTGGATGTCCACATGTAGAAAAATGAAAATAGATTCATACTCATCACCCTGCACAAAACTGAAGTCCAAGTGGATCAAAGACCTCAACATAAAACGAGATACAGTAAATTGGCTAGAAAAAAAAAGTGGGGAATACCCTAAAACTCATTGGTACAGGAGAAAACTTCCTGAACAGAACACCAATAGCACAGGCTCTAAGAGCAACAACCAATAAATGGGACCTCATGAAACTGAAAAGCTTCTGTAAAGCAAAGGACACTGTCATCAAAACAAAGCGACTGTCTACAGATTGGGAAAGAATCTTGACCAACCCTTTATCTGACAGAGGACTCATATGCAATATATATAAAGAACTAAACAACCCTGAGATTTCACCTTACACCCATCAGAATGGCCAAGATGAAAACCTCAAGTGACAATACATGCTGGAGAAGTTGTGGAGAAAGGGGACCCTCCTCCACTGCTGGTGGGAATGTAAACTGGTACAACCACTCTGGAAATCAATCTGGCGCTTTCTCAGACAACTAGGAATAGCGCTTCCTCAAGATCCAGCCATACCACTCCTAGGCATATACCCAAAAGAGGCTCAAGTACACAAAAAGGACATTTGTTCAACCATGTTTGTAGCAGCTTTATTTGTAATAGCCAGAAGCTGGAAACAACCCAGATGCCCCTCAACTGAAGAATGGATGCAGAAACTGTGGTAAATCTATACAATGGAGTATTACTCAGCAATGAAAAATAAGGAAATCATGAAATTTGCAGGTAAATGGGGGGACCTGGAAAGGATCATCCTGAGTGAGTTGTCCCAGAAGCAAAAAGACACTCACAGTATATACTCACTCATATAAACATACAATATAGAATAAACCCACTAAAATCTGTACATCTAAACAAACTAAGCAAAAGAGAGGACCCTAACTAAAATGTTCAATCCCCATCCTGAAAGGCAAAGAGGATGGACATCAGAAGAAAACGAAAATAGGAAACAACCTTGGAACCCGCTATAGAGGGCGTCTGAAAGCCAGAAGAAAACAGGAAACAACCTTGAAACCTGCCACAGAGGGCCTCTGAAAGCTTCTGCAGTATAGACTGTCAAAGCAGATGCTGAGCCTGATGGCCAACTGATGGGCAGAGTGAATGGAATTTTATGTAAAAAGTGGGAAATAGTAAGAGCTGGAGGGAACGCGAACTCCACAAGCAGAGCAACAGAACAAGATAATTTGAACACAGGGAACTTCCCAGAGACTCATACTCCAACCAAGGACTGTTCGTGGAGATGACTTGAAACCCCTGCACAGGTGTAGCCCATGGCAGTTCAGTGTCCAAGTGGGTTACATAGTAATGGGAAGAGGGACTGCCTCTGACATAATCTGATTGGCTTGCTCGTTGATCACTTCCCCCTGAGGGGGGAGCAGCCTTACCAGGCCACAGTAGAGGACAATGCAGCCACTTTTGATGAGAACTGATAGACTAAGATCAGAAAGAAGAGGAGAACCTCCCCTATCAGTGGACTTGTGGAGTGGCATGCATGCAGAAAGGGGAGGGAGGGTGGGATCGGCAGGGGAGGAGGGAGGGGCTTATGGGGGGATACAAAATGAATAAAGTGTAATTAATAAAAAAAATAATAATAAAAGATTTCAAAAAAAATGGGGAACAGAGCGAAAGAGAGAATTCTCTGTAGAGGAATACCAAATGGCAGAGAAGCACTTAAAGAAATGCTCAACCTCATTAGCCATTAGGGAAATGCAAATCAAAACAACCCTGAGATTTCACCTTACACCCATCAGAATGGCCAAGATGAAAAACTCAAGGGACAACACTTGCTGGAGAGGTTGTGGAGAAAGGGGAACCCTCCTCCACTGCTGGTGGGAATGTAAACTTGTACAATCACTCTGGAAATCAATCTGGCACTTTCTCAGACAACTAGGAATAGCACTTCCTCAAGATCCAGCCATATCGCTCCTAAGCATATATCCAAAAGAGGCTCAAGTACACAAAAAGGACATTTGCTCAACCATGTTTGTAGCAGCTTTATTTGTAATAGCCAGAAGCTGAAAACAACCCAGATGCCCCTCAACTGAAGAATGGATGCAGAAACTGTGGTACACCTAAGCAATGGAGTATTACTCAGCAATGAAAAATAAGGAAATCATGAAATTTGCAGGTAAATGGTGGGACCTGGAAAGGATCATCTTGAGTGAGTTGTCCCAGAAGCAAAAAGACACACATGGTATAAACTCACTCATATAGACATACAACGTAGGACAAACCCACTAAAATCTATGCATCTAAAGAAACCAAGCAAGAGAGAGGACCCTAACTAAAATGTTCAATCCCAACCTGAAAGGAAAAGAGGATGGACATCAGAAGAAGAAGAAAACAGGAAACCACCTAGAAACCTGCTACAGAGGGCTTCTGAAAGCCCAAAGAAGAAAACAGGAAACAAACTAGGAACCTACCACTGAGGGCTTCTGAAAGCCTCTGCCCTGCAGACTATCAAAGCAAATGCTGAGCCTGATGGCCAACTGTCGGGCAGAGTGAATGGAATTTTATGTAAGAAGTGGTAAATATTAAGAGTTAGAGAGGACAGGGTCTCCACAAGGAGAGCAACAGAACAAGAAAATTTGAACACAGGGAACTTCCCAGAGACTCATACTCCAACCAAAGACTATTCATGGAGATAACCTAGAACCCCTGCACAGATGTAGCCCATGGAGTTCAGTGTCCAAGTGGGTTACCTAGTAATGGGAAGAGGGACTGCCTCTGACATAATCTGATTGGCCTGCTCGTTGATTGATCACCTCCCCCTGAGGGGGGAGCAGCCCTACCAGGCCACAGAAGAGGACAATGCAGCCACTTTTGAAGAGAACTGATAGACTAAGATCAGAAAGGAGAGGAGAACCTCCCCTATCAGTGGACTTGGGGAGGGGCATGCATGCAGAAACAGGAGAGAGGGTGGGATCGGGAGGGGAGGAGGGAGGGACTTATGGGTGGATACAAAATGAATAAAGTGTAATTAATAAAAAATTTAAAAAAAAGAAAACCTACAGGGTGTCAGTCCTCATCTGCATATCTAGTGTATGAATCAGCCTGGCTTGATGGGAAAAAAATAATACTTGTAATTTGTTTTCCAGTTTTATGTCATCTCCAAGTTATCACTTGAGCACAAGCAAAATATAAATGTTCATATTTAATTTTCTCATTACTATGACACTATGACATGATAATTAATTATAGATCATACAATTAAAAATCTCTTGAGTTCACATCCTTTCTTTCTCTGTATTTATCTTTAACTTTTATTAGCCTCAGTTTACTTTGCCAAATAATTGCTGTGTCAAAGAATTGCATATTTAAAATGTGGGAACTGGCTATAAAGTAGTTAATATGTTTATATGTAATTAAAATCGAAAATTTAATGGTTATTTTTCATTGGAAAAAGGATGTTAACACATGTAAAATACTTTCCAAGAATCAACATTAAAAATGACAATATTTGAAATTTTACTAAATTTCATAAAAATCTATTCAACCTGAGGATTTAATTATATTTGTTAATATAAAAAATTGAATAATTTCCAGTATGTTGGGTATAAGGTGAAATCTCAGTTAATATAAATAATAAACTGTAATTAATATAAAAAATAAAAATTTAATTTAAAACATATTTGTAACTTTTATTAATTATACATTATTTACTTTGTATCCCCCCATAAGCCCCTTCCTCCTACCCTCCCAATCCTATCCTCCCTTCCCTTTCTTCATGCATGTCCCTCCCCAAGTCCACTGATAGGGGAAGTCCTCCTGTACTTCCTTCTGATCTTAGTTTATGAGATCTCATCAGGAGTGGCTGCATTGTTTTCTTCTGTGGCCTGGTAAGCCTTCTACCCCCTCAGGGGGAGGTGATCAAAGTGCAGGCCAATCAGTTTATGTCAGAGGCAGTCCCTCTTCCCATTACTATGTAACTCATTTGGACACTAAACTGCTATGGGGTTCTAGGTTATCTCCATGCATGGTACTTGGTTGGAGTATGAGTCTCTGTGAAAACCCCTGTGTTCAAATTTTTGGTTCTGTTGCTCTCCTTGTGAGTTCCTGTCCTCTCCAGATCTTACTATTTCCCACTTCTTACATAAGATTCTATGCACTCTGCCCAACAGTTGGTCATAAGTCTTAGCATCTGCTTTGATACTCTGCAGGGCCTTTCAGAAGCCCTCTGTGGCAGGTTCCTAGCTTGTTTCCTGTTTTCTTCTTCTTCTGATGTCCATCCTCTTTTCCTTTCAGGATGGGGATTGAGCATTTTAGTCAGGGTCCTCTCTCTTGATTAGTTTCTTTAAATGTACAGATTTTAGTAGGTTTATCATATATTATATGTCTATATGAGTGAGAATATACTGTGTGTGTGTCTTTCTGCTTCTGGTACTGCTCACTCAGGATGATCCTTTCAAGGTCCTACCACTTACCTGCAAATTTCATGATTTCCTTATTTTCATTGCTGAGTAATATTCCATTGTGTAGATGTACCACAATTTCTGCATCCATTCTTCAGTTCAGGAGCATCTGGGCTGTTTCCAACTTCTGGCTATTACAAATAAAGCTGCTACAAACATGGTTGAGCAAATGTCCTTTTTTGTACTTGAGCCCCTTTTGGATATATGCCTAGGAGTGGTATGGCTGGATCTTGAGGAAGCGCTATTCCTAGTTGTCTGAGAAAGTGCCAGATTGATTTCCAAAGTGGTTGTACAAGTTTACATTCCCACCAGCAGTGGAAGAGGGTTTCCCTTTCTCCACAACCTCTCCAGCATATGTTGTTACTTGAGTTTTTCATCTTGGCCATTCTGAACATTTTTTACTCCACTTTAACTTCATTTACATCCTAACATTTATTTGTAACAGGATCTCACTTATTTGGATTTATTATAAACTAGGTGCAAAAAAGTAAAATCTCAGATTTGGGCATGTTTATAAGGCCCACTTATCTCATTCTGATGTATTTATTACCTTAAAGAACAGATGATGTTAGCTTTCATCTGTTAGACTGTTACTTTAAAAAGAATTAGGAAAATTTGCTCCTGTCATCTTCTATGGGAGCTAAATTAGACACTAGATTTTCAAATTTTGTATTTATTATTTATTACAACCTATTTACTTTGTATCCTGGCTGTGGCCCTCACCCTTGTCTCATCTCAATCCCACCCTCTCTCCCTCTTCTTTCTCATGCCCCTCTCCTAGTCCACTGATAGTGGAGGTCACTAGATTTTTTTTAAGATGCATGTCTATCCTTCTATATTTTATAATCTAATTAATATTTTAAAATAATTGTTTGATCTAGAAATGGTGAGAAATTCTTTGAACTGATATTAAGCAACGTCATTAGATGGAGGCATTTTGATCTTAATGAGACAGATTTCCATCACCTCCTTTTAACTGATGCACACTAACCATTTTTCTTTCTTGTCACACTAACCATTTTCCTTTATTGTCTATGATTGAAATCATATCCTTTACTTTAGAAATATAGAAATATAGAAAGAATGACTTGATTTTTATAGTAGTGAAAAAGTTTTCAAATCATATTCTAAATACAGATAAATTTTGGGAAGTATTTTCGAAAACAACCCTACATTCATGTTGTTTAAAATGTATAAAGAGTATATAGCCTCATCAGTATTAAAGTATAAAGTTAATTTTATTTGCTTAGTCTTTATTCAGCATACATATGACATGTGTTCAAAGTTTATTGTGTCATAAATATTCAACGTTAAGCTTTCCTATTCTCTATGGTTTTAAAAATAAAGTGTACTTGCATTGTCTATATTTTTTACACTCATTTTTTTGCAGTAGGTATTTTATTTTTTTGTAGTAATCTTTTGAATTTATTAAAAAACATTTCAAATTTATTTTTTTATTTTTCAGGCTTTTCTTTTTTGAATTTTTAAAATATTAATTACATTTTATTTACTTTGTGTTTCTGCTGTAGCCCCCTCCCTCATTCCCTCCCAATCTCACCCTCCCTCTCTCATCTCCTCCTTGCCCCTCTCTAAGTCTACATATAGGGGAGGTCCTTCTCTCCTTCCATCTGACCCTAGCTTATCAGGTCTTATAAACACATATGGTATAGTTCAACAAGCTTCATAATAAGTATACCTTCCTATATGAAACAAGCAAGTGGTATAGATTATAGAATGTCACACTTCTTTCCACTAGCAACAATTAAAATAGCTTGGTTTCTAAGAAGAAAAGGAAGAAAAGATGAAAGTGTTATTAATTTACTGTTTCCCTATCTAGTGGTTCATCAGTAGTCAAGACATAATCCATTGTCAGAATGCATAAGGTGTATGTGAAAGAGGATTCATGGAGTACTAAAAAAATTAAAAGCCAGTTGACAGTAAAGAAACACATTCAATGAGAAACAATTGTATAATTTGAGTTTTCTCATTCTCAGCTTTGTTTACACTTTGAAGGGATGAGAAAGTAGAATAGAATTAAAGAATGAAAGTGTATATTTTTTCCCGTAAAAGAGGGATATCAAATTTAATTACTTATTGGTATGGACAATTTAGGTGCAGGCAAATGATTGAAAACTTTTAATGATTGTTAAGATCTCAGTGTTGCTTTTTTTTCCAATTTTTCTTTAAACTTATTCTTCTCTCATACATTGCAACTATGCTGCTCTTTCCCTTCCTTCACTCCTCCAAGTTATCCTTCCTGTACCTCCCCTATCCTTCAAATCCACTGCTCTGCCATTTCTCTTTAAAAAAGGACAGGCCTTCCAGAAATATCAACGGAACACAACATAACAAGTTACAATAACTCTAGGCACAAACCCTCATATCAAGTGCAAGAGTTAAAGATTATGGAAATGCTTTCAATACATACATTAAGGAAAAAATATTTCTTGTACATCCTTCTGTTATTTTAATTAATGCAGAGATGATCTGTGTACATTCATTTTACTTATTTTTATATTTTAACCATTTTATTGTGCTTTTATTTAATTATTATTTAATATTCTGCCCTGTTAGGAAAATGAACTGGAAAAGCACTATTACATTTCACAGACTGCAGAATGAAAAACACACACTCCATTGGAATCTCTTTATTTATTCAAAAGAGTCCAGTGCAGGTGTCAAATATTGTCTTTTTTTTTTTTTTTTCTTAGAAGAAGGAAAACATTCTAGCAGCATTTTTAGGATCCCAGGAAATGGTTTTGATACCACTAGTTCTAGGGATAGAAACTTGGAGAGCATTTGAGAGGCAAGTGGCTCATCTGGCGCTTCCTGGATAGCCCCTCAGCTCCTGGCCGGTGAGGCTTCTGGTTTGTGAAACCAGGAAACAGAATTTCGTATACAAACGCTAAAATTCCTTTCTGTATCTCAACCTTCCCACCCCAACCCCCCACAACAGCAAGGCAAGTTCTCACACTTCCTGGAGCTTTTTCAGGCACATGACCCTCTGACCATGCTGACCCTGCCACAACAAGTATGAAAAACAAGGTTAGCTAATCTACATTCTTTCTTTAGGGTTTTAGAAATCATGTGGGAGGAGAGTTACACAGCGGGTTCACAACTACAATTATTTATCGTTAAAGCCAATCACATAATTCTGAAATACTATGAACCTGTTTTTGAGTCATAATAACTGCCACTGCTGCCATATAATAAAACCATTCACTGTAGGCTTAGATTTTTTTTTATCATACTTTATTCAAGGTTCTTTAACACCTTTATCTCTCTTCTGACCACCCCCAAACACACTTTAGATAGGATAGGGATAGTAGGGATAGATAGTAGGGATAGGTGTTAGAAATCATGCACGATGAGAGTTACACAGCGGTTTAACAAATCACACTACACAATCGGTTCCACTTAGGAGGTTTATTAGGGAAAGGGAAAGGGAAAGAAAGGGATTGCAGAAGAGAAAGAGAGAGGGGAGGAGCTCTGAGAGTTCTCTTATAAGGTGACCCAGAGGATGCACAGGTGGTTCCAGGTGACCAGCAGGTGGTCTTCTTGGTGGCTTCACGAATGCCAGATAACTGGTTTGTCAGGACCCTTGGGGCTGGCCATAAAGATGCCTGCTTACAGATCCCAGCATTCCTCCCTTTGTGTTTCATTAAAAAGTGAGGAGCTAGGAGGGGTGATGGTGGGGGGAGGGCACAGGGACAACTTTTGCTCTTCAAACTACTTCCTGCTGATTAGGGGCATTGTCATTCTAGCGGTACAGCTGGTCTTCACCATCAGGGTCATAGTCATCTGGTTCTGTGGACAGAGGTTGATGATCCTGTAAGATTAACTGACTAATGGTTTGGTTAGAGATTTTTTGCATTTGTTGTTGGAAGAATGTAGAGAGGAAGTTAATTAAGAAGGGTGGAAAAAGCAAAAGCAGAAAGATGAGCAGGAGAGGTGTGACAAAGGGCAGAATCCATTTCCATATGGGACTCTCAAAGGCCCAAGAAAGTGGCCTCAAGCTGTTCCCTTCGTTTTTTGTAAATCTGTCTGGAGTTGTTGGATTTTGTCTTTTACCAAACCTGACTGGTTAACAGAGAAACAGTATTCCTCCTGGAGGAAGATGCAAAGGCCACCTTCTTCAGCTGTGAGGAGATCCAATCCGCATCGGTTTTGAAGTACTACTGTTGCCAGCTAGTCAATCTGTCCTTGGAGGGTTAGTATTGACTGAGACACTTGGGGAAGGTCTTGGATGAACTGGGAAGAAAGTTGATAATATAAAGTTAGGGAAGTAGCTAGTCCTGCTGTCCTGGTCCCAACAGCTGTGTGATTCCTGCAACAGACAGCAGGGGCAGGATTTGAATTGCCCCCTTATCCTGCTGGGCAGCTTTTGAGTCCACAACTGGGATTGGTAGGGGCTCTCTTTCGTTTATCATCCCCAGGTCAGGGTAGAGGAGTACCAGAGTGCAAACTCCTGACCAATGAGCAGGTAGACGATGGTAGACCTGAATGCCACAAAGAATTGAGATATTATTAGCAGTAGGGCACTGAGGTTGAGATGAGGTTTCAAGGATTATAGTTTCATTACCTTCTAAGGAATTTAGCATTCCAACAGTGTGTCCCAAATGCCTTGAAACAGCTTGCCATGCCAAAGAGGGTGATATGAATAAGGTAGGGGGTTGTGGCAACATCAGAGTCAGGTGGTTAGTAAATGGTGAAGTGAGGTTTCTTGACAGAATCACTACAGAAGCTGTCAGTGCTACCTCTGACTTGGTCCCTTGTGGTATACACAGCCAGCAAGCTTTAAAATGGCCCAGTTGGGTCACATTAAGGAGCTTGTAGGCTGAGGTCAGAGTCTGAAGTAGGAGATGAAATGACAGGTTTGTGTTATTTAGGAGAGGGGATGTTAGAGAGATAATGACCTTATAAGGAGTGTTTAATTATCTTCTCTACTTCTCCCATCCCCAGGGATTGGGTAATTGGGACATATTTTCTCTGGACATGGATAGTACTTATCGGTATATTGGGTGTGTAGCTGTGGTAGAGTTTTCCGACGACGTCTCCTTCCCATCTGGGGTCCCATGAGTCTTGGATGTATAAGTAGAGGGTCTTTTTGTACAGGTGAAGGAGCTTCTTCTGTGCTGGTGTGTGGATTTGGCAAGACCAGTATGGGCAGCCTCCATACCTGTCCGGCCATTTTTTTGCAATGATCCTTTGTTTGATCAAACAGGAAGCAAACAAAAATTCTATCAAGTAAGAGAAGGAGGGATAGATGTGGGGGTGATGGCTATTTCAATCGACTCCTGGCAGCCTCCCATAGAACAATTTCCTGACCCTATTTGGAGAGACTGTTTATTATCAATGATGGTTTCTTGAACCTCAAATCTCCATACCTAGGGAATACCTTGAACAGAAATAGGCAAGAGGAAGAGGAGGAAAAATACATATTCAATCTGGTAGGGTCGAACACAGCTCCTATAATGAGGCCTCACTTTTCTGGAACCGGAGACAAGGTGGTTGATCTTGGTGTCTTTTGAAGCTTGAGGGAGCAGGGTCTGTTGTAGTTGATATATAGGAAGAGGCATTATCTTGAGGAGAGGGGGTGAAAGGCTTAAGATGGGATAGATGAATCCAGGGAGGGAAGCCCTCAAGCTTAGCAGCTGTGGGGGTCACAAGAATAACTTTGAAAGGGCTCTGCCATTTAGGAGAAAGAGTTGGGGAACTTTGGTTTGGAGGGGAGAGAAGGACGTGGTCTCCAATATTAATAGGAGATGGACATGGACGGGGGTTAGTGTATAGCCGTGGTAAACAGTGGTCAGTAAAGAGCCATAGAAGAGAAAGGAGATGACAGAGTAAGGGAGTAACTAGGTGGTCAGGGAGAGGCAAGGATTTCGCTCAAAGACCAGGAGTTAGGAGCAGTCTCCCATACATGAGCTCAAAAGGTGAGATAGAGGTTTTTGGGGGAGAGCTCATAGCATGAAAAGAGATGCGGGGAGGAGCAGGGGGTTACCCAATCGAGGTGAAGCTCTTGTGATAGTTTAACAAGAATGTTCTTTAGGGATCGATTAGTTCGTTCTATCTTTCCTGAAGACTGGGGATGGTATGGAATATGAAAATACCAAGGAATGTTAAGAGCCTTTCATAAGGTCTGGGAAACCTGAGAAGTGAACTCAGGGCCATTGTCTGACTGGAGGGAGGTAGGAATTCCAAAACATTTATTGTTCCAAAGGGATAATCTCACGGAGAAGGAGATCAGAAACTGTCTGAGCTCTTCTGTTAGCAGTGGAAAAAGCTTCCACCCATCCTGAGGATGTGTCCACCAAGACCAGGAGGTACTGGACACGTTTGACTGCTGGCATGTGGATAAAATCAAGTTGCCAGTCAGTCCCAGGGAGACAGCCTCTAGCCCTGTGGGTAGGGAAAGGGGGGCTATGATATCCTGAGTTAGGATCTGAGGTCTGGCAGATCTTACAAGAAACAGTAATGGTCTTTAGGAAGCGCAAGTCCTCAGAGGTAGTCTGCAAGTAAACCCTGTTGAAGTTAAACAAGGCTTGACTGTTAGGATGAAAGAGCTGATGTAGACAGGACAGAATCTGATGATTTTCAGGAGGGGCATGGGAGATGTGAGTTGTAGCGTAAGGATGTTTTGTGGTGAGTGGGATGAGTCCAGGCCTTTAAGGGCCGCAGCCTTAGCTGCCTTGTCAGCCTGGGTATTCCCTTTGGAAACTATGGAATCCTCTGTCCAGTGGGACCGGCAGTGGACTATTCAGATGGCTGTGGGAAGGTTGGAGGTTTTTAGCATGGACATAATTTGGCCTGCATTGGTTACAGATCCTTCCTTTGCTGTAAGTAACCCACACTCTCCCCAGATGGCAGCATGGGAGAGAAGAATATGAAAAGCGTATTTAGAGTCTGTATAGATATTAAGGGATTGTCCCTGGGATAATTGGAAAGCTCGGGTAAGAGCTATTAGTTCGGCCTATTGATTAGTGGTGTGGGCAGGGAGGGCTTGTGGCTTAACCACTTCAGTATCCAACACTTTGGCATAACCCGCTTTTCGAGCTCCCTCATGTACAAAGGAGCTGCCATCTGTATACCAGGTATAGACTGACTGAGGTAATGTGCCCTACTATATGTGTGAGGGGTGGGGCAATAGTTCCTCTAAAGTTTTAGTGCAAGAGTGAGATGGGAAATTGTCAGAGTTAGGTCGAGGAAGAAGGCTTGAAATATTAAGAGGTGGGCATGGTTGGAAAGTGAGGGTAGAATCTTCTATTAGTGCCACCTGGAGGGAAAGGACTCTGGAAGGATCTAAAGTTTGTAAGCCTTTGTATGTTAAAAGGTGAGACAGATTGTGAGAAGAGAAGACAGTAATAGATTACCCAAAAGTTAGTGTTTTTGACTCTCGAATAAGGAGCTCCTCAGCCTTTAGGGCATGAATACAGGGGCCCATCCCTGGATTGTCAGTTCTAATTTTTCTTGATAGGTATGCTACAGGTGCAAAGGAGGGTTCCAATTGGTGAACCAGGACTTCAAGGGCATATCCTTCTTTTTCTGTTACATAGAGGGAGAAGGGACGTGTTAAGTCTGGAAGATGTAAGGCCGGGGCCTTGAGAAGAGGCTGTTGGAGCCTCCAAAAGGGCTTAGTAACAGGTTTAAGAAGGGGCCTAAGGCTGCCTCACATAGGAGTGGGCAAGAAGGGAAAAGGAGGGGACCCAGGATTGCAAGAAACTGGCCATTCCCAGAAACGATAAGATTTCTTCTTTATTAGAGGGAACTGCCAGAGACATATTAGCTCTTTCAGTCTATGGTGATGCCCTTGTGTGTTGGGGTTAATGTTAGTCCCAGGTAAGTGACCTCAGAGGTGGATAACTGGACCTTGGAGGGTGAGTCCCGTTAGCCCCTGCTGGATAGGAAATTTAGAAAAGCAGAAGTGTTAGTTTGGCTAACTTGTGAGGATAGGCAGCAGAGGAGAAGGTCATCTACATACTGTATAAGTTTGGATTTAGGGAGAGATAAGGAGACTAGATCAGAAGCTAGGGCTTGGCCAAAAAGACGTGGGCTGTCCCATAATCCCTGGGGTAAAATAGTCCAGGTAAGCTGAGTAGAGACCAGGGTGTCAGGGTCAGTCCAGGTGAAGGCAAAGATATTTTGTGACTGGGTATCTAAAGGAATAGAGAAAAATGCATCTTTGAGATCCAGAACTAAGAAATGCTAAGTGTCTGAGGGGATAGTGAAGAGGAGAGTATAGGGTTTGGCCATGACAGGGTGAAGGAGGACGACTGCAGAGTTGAGAAACTGGAAGTCTTGACCAGGCAATAGGTTCCATTGGGCTTTTTAGCTGCGAGTATGGGGTGTTAAAAGGAGAGGAAGTGGGGTGAAGGAGTTTTTTTCTTAGAAGGTCAGCTGTAATAGGCTTAAGTCCCCTAAGACTCTTGAAAAGAAATGGGTATTGAGCAACATAACAGGTGGAGTCCTGTAGCTGACTACAGGGTAATGTGCCTAGCCACAGAGGGGTTTTGGACATCCCAGACTTGGGAGTCCACTTGAGAGGCTGGTAAAGGAAGTGATGTGTTAGAACTTGTAGGTAGAGTAGCTAGGAGGAGGAGGAGAAAGGACGCTGGTGAGCTTGGGGTCAAGCAGATGGGTGGAGTAATGGAAATAGAGGCTCCCACTTTGGCTAAAATGTCCCTCCCCATTAGGGGAACTGGATAGCAGATCTTCTATGAAAGAGGTTTATTAGGTGGATATGAAGAAAGGGAGAGAAGGGAGAGCAGGACATGATGGGGGAAGAGAGAAAGAGAGAGAGAGAGAGAGAGAGAGAGAGATGGGGGAAGATAGAGGGGGTGCCCCAATAGAGAAAGGACCAAGAGAGAAAGAACCAAGAAAACAAGAGAGACCATGTGTTGGGTTGTCCCTTTAAGGGGCAAGGTAAAGATGCCTTCCAGGTGTGGCCACCTGGCCAGCAATACATGATGACATCATAAGTTGCTAGGCAACCCAGAAGTAGGTTTTGTTCCAAAATCCTAACATAGGGTTCAGATGATAACACAAAACTTTTTTTTATAATAACCATGAGACTTCTAGAAATCTGCCTTGCATTAGAGTTCTCTAACATGTGTTACTTAGACATAGCAGATTTCCTAAACTTCTGCTGTGTCTGCTTATTTGGGTTCATAGTTTCTGTCCATGTATCTCTGTTCTTTCAATAGCAGGACACTTCTGCATGTTACTTATTTCTAGGATTATGGTTTTTATTACATTTGTCTTCATACATCTTAGACAAACCTGTTCCATAGGGTTGGGTGGGAGAGCTGCTTTTTTATACATAAGGTCATAGAGAGTAAATTAACTTTTTCCCGAGGGTATAAATTTCTGATTGAAGAAACTCTGGCTTCACATGTATTCTACTATGCCTCCAATTAAAAATTTAAATTAAGTTATGAGAAAGTAGTCTTTCATATGGTTTTTCATATACTCTTTGCTTGGGTTAGCTCCTTCTTTCAAAGGTAAAACAGAAAATTAATCAAATAATGAACATATTGGGTCTCATGAAACTAAAAAGAACTGGAAAGCACAAGAAACTGTAGCAAATAAATAGCCTATGGAATGTGAGAAAGTCTTTGCTATCTCCTTTTCTAAAAGAATATCAGGATCCAGATATACACAAATAAGTTTAAAAACTAAATATTAAAATTAGTAAACAATCCAATTTAAAAATAGGCTATATAGCTGAACAAAGAATTTTCAAAAGAAGAAATGCAAATGGCCTTAAAGCAGTTTTTAAAAACTTTTCAAGTTTTATAAAACATCTGTAGTTTATCAGGTAAATGCAAAATAAAACTAGTTTAAGATTCATCTCACTCCAATCAGAATGGCCATTATTGGAATACAAATAATGTAAGTACTGACATGGTACTGTCAATGGGAGTGCAAATAGTGCATTCACTTTCAAAACAAATCTGGAGTTTTCTCCAAAAACTAGAAATAGACTTGCTGTAAGACTCAGCTATATCACTCAGTCTGGGGAATACACTCAAAGGATTTTATAACTATTCTACTACAGAGACACATCAGTATTCATTTTCCTCACTTCTCTATTCACAATACCTAGGAAATAGAATCAACACATATGTCCATCAACAGACAAATAGATAAAGTTTGTGGTTCAATATCATTGTGTGATATTACTTAATTATAATAAAATAATTCAATAATAAAAATTTCAGGTAAGTTGGTAAGTCAGGCCAACATAAGACAGGCATCTTATGCTGTTTCTCATTTGCAGATCCTAACCTCACATCTTTTATTTTTGTGTTTAACACAGAACACAAGTGAAAGTCAGGAGAGGAGAGGGGGCACTTTTGGAGCAGGCACCTTAAGGGAGGGGGATAGCAGATTGTAGATAAAAGTTGTGAGCTGTTGACTCTGTTGGTCTTTTTGCAGCATTTTTGTCCCCTCTGGGTCCTTTTTCTGTCTCTGTAAACACCCATAGGTCAACTAACTAAGACCCACAGGCCTTACAGAAATGGAAGCAACAACAAAAGAGCATACATGGACTGGACCTAGCCCCATACATATGTTACCTATAGGCAGTTTGGTCTTCATGTGGGTTCCCTAGTAAGTTGAGCTAGTGATATCTATGACATGGATTCTGTTGTCTGCTTTCAATCACTTTGCCCTAGTTGGGCTGCCTTGCCTGGCCATAGTGAATAACGAGGAGCTCAGTCCTGATGCGACATGTCGAGTAGGTGTGGATTGATAAAAAGAGAAGGAGGGGATAGGATGAAGAGGATGGGAAGGGAACTAGTAGGAGAGGAAGGAGGGGGCTATGATTGGGATGTAAATTAAATATTTAAATTAAAAACAAATCAAGAAAAAGTTATGAGTTGTGATACTGGAGGTTTAAGAAAGTTAAGAGGGATTCATAAAAAATTATTTGAAAGAGTACCTCACTATTATAGCATTAGCATATGACTTCTATGGACCAGGCTGACTTTAAACTTGTGGTATTCATCCTGCCTCTTCCTTCTGGGTCCTGGGATTATAGGTGTGCACCATCAAATCCTGTGTAGGTTATTTCTGTCACATTGACTATCATAGTAGAATAGGAGGCATGCTGACATATGTGTTTCAGTACAGTTTTCTTTGTCATTGTTGTTACATAATGATATTTATTCCATTTTAATATTTATTTTATGTTTTTGTAAATTTCATACATGAGTACTTTAGTCACATCATTTTCACCCTACTTTCTCCATCTTCTAACTCCTCTGATGCCCTACCCACTTACTTTGAAATTTATGTCCTCTTCGCCTTCTAAGTTATTATTGTTACATATATCTAACCTGCTGAGTTCATTTAGTGTTGTTTATATAATATGTGTTTAGAGATGAACATTTGAGACTAGATAACATGAAATGGGGCATGTCGCTCCCAAAATACTGATTTTCCTTGTGGAGAAAGCCACTAATTTCCTATAATTCTTCATCTCGTTTTGGACTACTTACTTTGGGATGTCAATTGGTGTAGTTGTTGTCCAGGCTTTGTAAAGTAATTTTAACACAGCAACATAGCTGCTCTGATCATACACAAAAACCTTATAGGTCTGTGTGATTTGATTGGAATACAGACAAGCTCTTAGTACACACCTTTGATCCCAAACAATGACCTCTAATTGAGGAACAAAGTGACAAAACAGAGAAAGATGTGGTAGAATAAGATTATGCCCAACTCTCAGGAAAATAGCACAGGAAAGAGAGGCAATTTAAGAGAGTGCAGGAAGAGGCAGTTCAGTTGAGTTGAAATTAGTAAGTGGGGAGTCAGCTGAGAGGCAGTGCAATAGCAATTTAGTTTGTGACAGTTCAGATCAGTTTAGTCAGTTCAGTTGAGTGGAACTGAGTTTAGTGCTGTTCAGTTGAGTGCAGTGCAATTGAATTGAGTTCATTCATGAGTTCATGCAGAGGCAGTTGAAGCCAGGGAATAAGAAGGAAATCAGTGAGGAGCTAAGAGAAGACAGAATAAATCAGTCAGATTGGAGAGGAGTTTGAGCTGGAACAGTTGAGTTGAACCAGCCAGCCAGGGTTCAGATAGAACTAAAAAGGGTGAGGCTTATTCAGCAGTAGCCTCCAAGATGACAATTACATGTGTCAAATAAAAGGTACTTTTATAAGGTCTTATATGGATAACCATATTGTTAAGATTTCATGGGTACAACTCTATGTTATTCATAGAAGACAATATCTCATAGCAGATGTTCTGGCCCTCTGATTCTTACAATGTTTTCAGTAGACAAGACTAACAAACACTTTTACAACTCTTTACAACTCGTCAAAAAAAATGTGATCATGGAGTGCCCATTCCTAATCAATGTATCTTCAACACAACACTCACATCTAAGGCTCAGAGAATCACAAAACAGGGATTGAAAGATTGTAAGAACGTGAAGACTAACATGCCTATTGTGTGACAGTGTCTTTGATGATATTTCATTACATGAAAGTTAACTGAAGCCAATGACATGTCAGTTATTTTCTTTGAGGAAATTTAACTGATAAATCTATTGACAGTAAAGCATTCCTCTCATTTTTATAATGTTTCTCTATCATTGTATGTGCTCTTTATATTTTGATAGGTCTGTCTTTCTTTCTGTGTCTTTGCCTCTCTGTATATATTTGTCTATCTGTCTATCCCTGTCTATCTCTAGCTTTCTGTTTCAGCCTCCAATTAGTTTTGAAACAAGGGATGTGGTTCAGTGGTAGAAAACTTATCATATAAAAAACCTTTAGTTTAATCCTGGTACTAGAAAAAAACTAGCCAACTAAGAAAACAGTAGAAAAAAGCAAACTTTACCTGGGCATGGTGGCCCATGTCTCTAGACCTAACACTCAAGAGAAGGACAAGAAGTCAAGGCCAGCAACTTCTAAAGTATTAGTTCTGGAGTGCATGACACTGACTCAAATACACAAAGGCAAGCCACAACCAAAATTAAACCACCACACTAGGGAGTATTGTGCACAAAACAATTAGAGTTAGAAACTCTAAATATATATAAATATCTACATAAATATATTGATTGATGACTGAATCAGTAAATGCATATCTCTTTAGAAAGTTTAATAGACACATACAGAATAAATAAAATCAATTTTATGGAAATGATTTGGAATGGAGGAAAAGAATAATTTCCATCTCCTTTTTGAGGTCAGCTTAGTCTTGGCTTAAAAAAACACGGTTTTAGATATATTTATTTATTTTTTTAATTTAAGGCACTTTAATAACCTTCCAAGGGAAAAATCATATAATGCATTACTTTTTTTTTGAATTTTATTGTTTTCTTATCAGTTACATTTTATTAACTCTGTATCCCAGCCCTGTCCCGATCCCTCATTCCCTCCCAGGCCCTCCCTCCCTCCCTCATCTCCACCGTGCACCTTGCCAAGTCCACTGATAGGGGGGACCTCCTCCCCATTCATCTGATCCTGTTTTATCAGGTATCTTCAGGACTGGCTGCAAAGCTCTCCTCTGTGGCCTAACAGGACTGCTCCTCCCTTGGGGGGTGGGGAGGCCAAAGAGCCAGTCATTGAATTCCTGTTAGAAATAGTCCTTGTTCCCCTCACTATGGGAAACCAATTGGTTATTGAGCTACCACAGGCTACATCTGAGCAGAGGTTCTAGGTTATATTCATACATGGTCCTTGGTTGCATGTCAGTCTCAGAAAAGACCCTGTGCCCAGATATCTTTGGTCCTTGTGGAGCTCCTATCCTTTCTTCATCAGACTAACTCCCCTTCTTTCTTATGATTCCCTGTACTCTGCCAAAGGTTTGGTCATGAGTCTTTGCTTTGAAAACACTGCTAGTTAGAGTCTTTCCAATGCGCTCAGTAGACTCCTGTCATAAGTTCAATGCACATCCCATCTGTCATTCTAAACGAGGATTGATCATCTTACCCCATGTCTGGTCTCTTGATTAACTTTTTAGGTGTATAGATTTCATTATGTTTATCATATCTTATAGGTCTATATAAGTGAGTATATACCGTGTTTGTCTTTCTCCTTCTGGGATATTTCACTCAGGATGATCTTTTCTAGATCCCACCATTTGCCTGCAAATTTCATGATTTCTTCCTTTTTGATTGCTGAGTAGTATTCCATTGTGTAAAAATACCAAAATTTCTGTACCCATTCCTCTGTTGATGGACATCTGGGTTGTTTCCAGGTTCTGGCTATTACAAATAAAGCTGCTATAAACATGGTTAAACAAATATTCCTTTTGTGTACTTGAGCAAACTTTGGGTATATACCTAGCAGTGGTATAGCTGGGTCTTGAGGAAGCACTATTCCTAATTGTCTTAGAACGTGCCAGATAGATTTCCAGAGTGGATGTATCAGTTTACATTCCCACCAGCAGTGGAGGAGGGTTCCCCTTTCTCCACAACCTCTCCAGCATTATGTTGTCCCTGGAGTTTTTCATCTTCGCCATTCTGATGGGTGTAAGGTGATATCTCAGGGTCGTTTTGATTTGCATTTCCCTAATGGCTAATGAGGATGAGCACTTCTTTAAGTTCTTCTCTGCCATTCGATATTCCTCTATCGAGAATTTGCTGTTTAGCTCTGTTCCCCATTTTTTAATTGGATTACTTGGTTTGCTGCTTTTCAGCTTCTTTAGTTCTTTGTATATACTGGATATGTGTCCTCTGTCAGATAAAGGGTTGGTGAAGATTCTTTCCCAATCTGTAGACAGGCGTTTTGTTTTGATGACCGTGTCCTTTGCTTTACAGAAGCTTTTCAGTTTCATGAGGTCCCATTTATTGATTGTTGCTCTTAGAGCCTGTGCTGTTGGTGTTCTGTTCAGGAAATTGTCTCCTGTGCCAATGAGTTCTAGGCTGTTCCCCACTTTTACTTCTAACAGATTTAGAGTATCTGGTTTTATGTTGAGGTCTTTGATCCACTTGGACTTCAGTTTTGTGCAGGGTGATAAATATAGATCTATTTTCATTTTTCTACATGTGGACATCCAGTTGGACCAGCACCATTTGTTGAACATACTGTCTTTTTTCCAATGAATGGTTTTGGCTTCTTTGTCAAAAATCGAGTATTCATAGGTGTGTGGGTTTATTTCTGGGTTTTCTATGCGGTTCCATTGATCCTCTTTTCTGTTTTTATGCCAATACCATGCAGTTTTTATTACTATTGCTCTGTAGTACAACTTGAGATCGGGGATGGAGATACCTCTAGATGATCTGTTGTTCAGGATTGTTTTGGAGATTCTGGGTTTTTTGTTTCTCCATATGAAGCTGAGAATCTTGTTTTCAAGGTCTGTAAAGAATTGAGTTGGTATTTTGATGGGAATTGCATTGAATCTGTAGATTGCTTTTGGCAGGATGACCATTTTCACAATGTTAATCCTACCAATCCATGAGCACGGGAGATCTTTCCATCTTCTGAGATCTTCTTCAATTTCTTTCTTCAGAGACTTGAAGTTTTTCTCAAACAGGTCTTTCACTTGCTTGGTTAGTGTCACCCCAAGGTACTTTATGCTATTAGTGGCTATTGTGAAGGGTGTTGTTTCCCTAATTTCTTTCTTGGCCTTTTTGTCTTTGGTATACAGGAGGGCTTCTGATTTTTTTGAGTTGATTTTGTATCCTGCCACTTTGCTGAAGGTGTTTATCAGCTGGAGGAGTTCTCTGGTTGAATTTTTGGGGTCGCTCATATATACTATCATATCATCTGCGAATAGTGACACTTTGACCTCTTCCTTTCCGATTTGTATCCCCTTGATCTCCTTTAGTTGTCTTATTGCTCTGGCTAGGACTTCAAGTACTATGTTGAAGAGGTAGGGAGAGAGTGGGCAGCCTTGTCTTGTCCCTGATTTCAGTGGGATTGATTTAAGTTTCTCTCCATTGAGTTTGATGTTGGCTATAGGCTTGCTGTATATTGCCTTTACTATGTTTAGGTATGTGCCTTGTATTCCTGATCTCTCCAAGACTTTAAACATGAATGGGTGTTGGACTTTGTCAAATGCTTTTTCAGCATCTAAGGAGATGATCATGTGGTTTTTCTACTTCAGTAGGTTTCTGTGGTGCATTACATTGATGGATTTCCATATGTTGAACCACCCTTGCATGCCTGGGACAAAGCCTACTTGGTCGTGGTGGATGATATCTTTGATGTGTTCTTGGATTCGGTTTGCAAGTATTTTATTGAGTGCTTTTGCGTCAATGTTCATAAGAGAGATAGGTCTGAAGTTCTCTTTTTTTTGTTGGGTCTTTGTGTGGTTTAGGTATCAGGGTGACTGTTGCTTCATAGAATGAGTTTGGTAATGTACCTTCTGTTTCTGTTTTGTGGAATAGTTTGAGGAGAATTGGTGTGAGCACTTCTTTGAAGGTCTGGTAGAATTCTGCGCTGAAACCATCTGCCCCAGGACTTTTTTTAGAGAGGAGACTGTGAATGACTGCTTCAATTTCCTTGGGGGATATTGGGCTGTTCAGTCTTTCTACCTGATCTTGACTTAATTTTGGAAGATGGAATCTATCAAGAAAATTGTCCATTTCATTTAGGTTTTCAAATTTTGTGGCATATAGGCTTTTGTAGTATGACCTAATGATTGTTTGAATTTCCTCAGTGTCTGTAGTTATGTCACCCTTTTCATCTCTGATTTTGTTGATTTGGATAGATTCTCTCTGCTTTTTAGTTAGTTTGGCTAAGGGTTTGTCTATCTTGTTGATTTTCTCAAAGAACCAGCATTTTGTTTCATTGATTCTTTGAATAGTTTTATTTGTTTCTAATTAATTGATTTCAGCCCTGAGTTTGATTATATCCAGCCTTCTGCTCCTCTTGGGTGTATCTGCTTCTTTTTTTTCTAGGGTTTTCAGTTGGGCCATTAAGGTGTTTGTATGTGATGTTACAAATTTCTTCTTGCAGCACTTAGTGCTATAAATCTTCCCCTGAGCACTGCTTTCAGTGTGTCCCATAAATTGGGGTATGTTGTGCCTTCATTTTCATTGAATTCTAGGAAGTCTTTAATTTCTTTGTTTATTTCTTCCTTAACCCAGCTGTCGTTGAGTAACAGGTTGTTCAGTTTCCAGGTGTGTGTAGGCTGTTTGTTATTTCTGTTGTTATTGAGGTCCAGCTTAAGTCCATGGTGGTCAGATAGAATACAAGGGATTATTATCTTTTTGTATCTGTTGAGGCTTGCTTTATGACTAACTATATGGTCTATTTTGGAGAAGGTTCCATGCGGTGCTGAAAAGAAGGTATACTCTTTTGAGTTTGGATGAAAAGATCTGTAGACGTCTATTAGGTCCATTTGATTTAGGGTCTCTGTAAGTGTTTTTATTTCCCTATTTGTTTTCTGTCTAGTTGATCTGTCCCTTGGTGAGAGTAGAGTGTTGAAGTCTCCCACTATTAGGGTTTTAGGATCAATGTGTGATTTAAACTTTAATATTGTTTCATTTACGAATGTAGGTGCTCTTGTATTTGGGGCATAGATATTCAAAATTGTGATGTCCTCTTGGTGGATTTTTCCTTTGATGAGAATATAATGGCCGTCCTTATCTTTTTTGATTAACTTGGTTTGAAAGTCTATTTTATTAGATATTAGGATGGCTACTCCTGCTTGTTTTCTGGAACCATTTGCTTGAAAGACATTTTTCCAGCCCTTTACTCTGAGGTAGTGTTTATCTTTCATGCATAGGTGTGTTTCTTGGATGCCATAGAATGTTGGATCCTGTTTCTGCAACCATTCTATTAGTCTGTGTCTTTTAATTGGGGAGTTGAATCCGTTGATGGTGATAGAAACTATTGACCAACAATTGTTACTTACTTTAGATGTGGTGTTGGTGGTGTCACTGAGTTTCATTGCTTGTCTTCTTTTTTTTTTTTTTTTTTTTTGTGTGTGTAGTTATCTGTTTCCTTCGATGTAGTTGTTTTCTTTGGTTTGGAGTTTCCCTTCTAGTAACTTCTGTAGAGCTGGGTTACTATGTAGATATTGTTTAAATTTGGTTTTGTCTTGGAATATCTTGAATTCTCTGTCTATGTTGATTGAAAGTTTTGCTGGGTATAGTAGTCTGGGTTGGAATCTGTGGTCCCTTAAGGACTGTATGATTTCTGTCCAGGCCCTTCCGGCTTTCATAGTTTCTGTTGAGAAATCTGGTGTGATTCTGACAGGTCTACCTTCATATGTTACTTGGCCTTTTACCCTTGCTGCTCTTAGAGATTTTTCTTTGTTTTGTAGGTTCAATGTTCTGACTATGATGTGACGTGAAGAATTTCTTTTCTGGTCTAGTCTACTTGGTGTTCTGTAGGCCTCTTGTATGTTTATGGCCATCTTCTTCTTTAAGTTGGGAAAGTTTTCTTCTATAATTTTCTTGAAAATATTTTCCGGACCTTTGAGCCTGATGTCTTCTTTTTCTTCTACTCCTATTATTCTTAGGTTTTGTCTTTTCATGGTGTCCTTGATTTCTTGGATGTTTTGTGTTTGGAACTTTTCTGATTTTATTTTTTCTTTGAGAGACGAGTCAATTTCCGCAAGTGTATCTTCGGCTCCTGAGATTCTTTCTTCCATCTCTTGTATTCTGTTGGTGATGTTTACCTTTGTGATGCCTGATCTTTTCTCTTTGTTCTCCAGCTCCTGATTTTTCTCTATTTGTGTTTTCTTTATTGATTCTAATTCTGTTTTCATGTCTTGCACCATTTCCTTCATCTGTTTGAATGTGGACTCCTCCTTTTCAATGATAGCTTCTATTTTTTTGTCCGTTTCCTCTCTATGTATCACTAATTGTGCCTCTACTTCTTTGGGTATAATTGCCTGTATTTCTATGAGAGCTTTGTTTATTTCTTCTTTATTTGCCTTCATTTGTGTGGACATTTCTTTGAGAGCTTTGTGCATTTCTTCTCTGTTTGCCTCAATTTTCATGGTCATTTCTCTGAGAGCATGATTTGTTTCCTCTTGGTTAGTCTCGATTTCTTTGGTTATTTCTCTGAGGGCTTTGTTCATTTCATCTTTATGGGCGTCTAATAGCTGGAGAAACATAGTTTTGAGGTCGTTTTCTTGTATATCTAGTGAATTGAAGTGTCCATTGTTTTGTGGGGTTGCTGGTGAGGTCATTATGTCCTGATTTTTGTTGGGAGTGTTTTTATGTCTACCTCTAGCCATCTGGTTATTTATAATCCTCACTGGTGTTCCTAGAGATTGTAGTTTGGGCTATGATCCTCTTTCTGTTTTCTGGACTGTTTTTTCAGGAAGATGAGAGAGGTTCACTGGTTTGGGAGTGTGCACTGTGTTTTCAGTTTTGCCTAAGTAAGGAATGTGACACTGGCGCTATTCGCGTGCGCTTTTAGCGGGCGCAGTGTGCATGAGCGGATTCTCTGACTATTGCAGTGGCCTGCAAGCCACTATTACGCAGTTCTGACTGAGATCCAGGGATTGTTTGCCTGGATTACCCTGGTGGACCCGCAAGGCAGAGGCTTCAATGTTGGGGTCGCTATCCCAAGAATCCCTCTGATGCCCACACTAGGAGTGTGGGTGGCAGGTATCTCGTCTGGTTGCTTCTGTGGAGAGGCCCTGGGTCTGGGGCAATCTCTCCTTAGAAGGCTCACTCACTCTCTTGCAGGACCAGTTCGAATGCACAGGGGTTCCCCTTGCTCACTACTCTCTGTTTTGGTCCTGCTGCAGAAGTGCACAGGTAGGCTAACAGTCAGCTCTGTGGCACTATGGCTGCAGGACTCGGTGTCCACCTTTTCCGTGTGCTGCCTCTTTGTCCTTTCCCTCTGCCAGGAGGGGTTATGTTGACTGGTCCCTGGGTGGTGCCGGAAAGAGTTAGGATGAGTGTTCTCAATCCCAGATCCCAGGCCCAGAAGCAACCTAGCGGTAGAATCTATATTTGCTGATCCCAAGAGAGTACCGGGTAGGGTTGAGTGTCCTCAGATCCAGAGCTTGGGTTTCTCTGCTAGGGGCCGCTGGGTGAGCTGGAGAGAGGGTGCTGTGTCCTTGGCAGGCTGCCTCTCTGTCCTTCCCCTCTGACCTTCCCCTCTGCTAGGGCAAGCTTATGGAGGTGCTCTCAGGGCAGTGCCAGCAGGGGTTGGGGCTTCTCAGTGGGATCCTGAGCTGGCATTTTTCTGCCAGGGGTCGGGGGAGGCGCGCCGGTGATAGAACTTGCTGCTGGACCTTATTGCACTGGACCCAGGATAATCTCAGGACGTGTAGAGTGTAGAATGACCACAGTCCCAGATCCCGAGCTGTAGTTTGTTTGCTAGGAGCAGCCGGCAGCACTGGAGTTCCGGCACTGTGAAGCCACTGTGCACCTCTTTATCCTTCTGCTTCGCTGTGGCAGGGTTATGGTGGCGTTTGGGTGAGTGCCCGAAAGGATTAGGTTTTCTCAGCCCCGATCTCGGATTGGGGTACAGACAATGTGGTCTATGGCACATTCTGCTGGACGCCTCCTGCCTCCTCTGAAGAGGGAGTAGGGATTTTGAGCTGGGCACGCAGCTGCAATCCGTGTGCGGCGGGAGCTCAATTGTGATGGCGGCAGGTACCTGCAGTCAGCGAGACCTTCCAGGGAAAGACTGGGTGACCCGTGACCAGTCTGGCAACTTTCCTTCCCCATGGGGTTTTTTTTGCAACTGGGACTCCCAGGCTCTGGCACCCTTGTGCCCACTGATCAGCCTGGGGAAGTGATCGGGACAAGCAGGCTTGTGGCACCAGCCTGGAGACCCAAAGCCCGCGTTAGCCGGGTTCTCTTCCGGGTTCTGGCTGGGCAGCTGAGAGTGGACCTGACTGATTCCCACGCCGTGGGAGCCTCCTCTCACCTGGGAAACACGATCGATCGCTGTTGTTTTAGGGCCCAGAGTTCAGTCTCCTGGTCGCTGCAGGGAGTGTGTTGTCCCGCTTCTCAGACATGGTGTTCTCCCGGTGCCGCCATCTTGGCCCCTCTCAGTTTTAGATTTATAAGAAAAGCAACAAAATCATATGCATATTTAATCTTAAAACATGTAAGAATGATGCATCTTACAAGGTAGGCTTTATCCCATGAAAGTATAGTTGTTTTCACACTTAATATGGTCAACAGAGTACATCATCGTAACAGAAAATGATCTCCCTAGACACAGAAAACACATTTGGCAAAGTTAAACTATCATTCATCAAGTTAAAAAAAAATCACAATAGGGGGAAAAAAAGAAACATCTTTAATCAGAAACTCTTAAAAAGAAGCTCTTTATCAGAGTGTCTCCTGAAAAATAACAATAATAACTTACTTATGCAAAGCATGACCAGACTTTAATAAAAAGATACTATCAGATCTCACTGTTTTTTTTATATTTTTCACTGACGTTGATATTAAAAAAGCAATGAAAGTGTGAAATTTATTATAACAGCAACTGTTGTACATGAAATTGTATATCTAGAAGCTGCTTGAAAAAATAACGAGTAATATTGGAGAAGACTGTATAATAAAGCGTCAATGTACAGAAATATGAAAAAATTACATTTCTATATATCAGGAATGGAATGTTGGTTGCTAAAGTAGAAAAATAAAATTTTATCACAACATCAGACCACCAAAGAGTGCTGTGTACACACACACACACATTTTAAAAGTCTACATGAAAAGGACAATATCATCCAGGTAAAAGTGCTAAATAGTGATATTTATGATTTGTCAAGTGGAAGCCTCAACATTTTACTTAGGTTAGTTTTGACTGAATTATACTATAGATTTAATAAAGAAGTTGATTTAAATAATCAAGTTTTTGATCTATATGAGCCAGATATCCTGAATTTACTTAGAGAGCCAAAGCACATAGAAGATTCAAAGTAAAGTGGAATAAGCTGTGGACTGGTTGCTTAACCTTCTCAAAATATATTGAAAAACGAATCGGTAATGCAATGATATTTGGAGGAGGAATAGTAATGAGGAACTGAAGTTGAGGTTCTTATGGCAGGATCCACACTTATAGAGGAGGAAGAGACAATAAAGAGATATTTCTGGAGGAAGTGAGAACACATTCCCTTTTTAACAGAAATATATATATATATATATATAATTTTTTGATATAGATATATAATAATATATATAAATATATAAAAATTTATATATTTTTCTAGTTAAAAAAGTTGTCAAAACAGGGACCATTTTGGAATGCATGAAAATATTTATACAGGACTGATGGAAATATAACTTGTAAAATTGATTGTTTGAAACAGTATTTGACTATTTCTTATAATATCAATCATATTTTTAGCTAATGAATGAAAAGTTTCACTGCTAGGTAATCCCCTGTCAATAAAACATCATGAATGTACAAAACAAATTGATCAAAATATTAATACATGCTTTACTTATAGAATTCTAATATGGAAATAAACCAAATTCATTAAAAGGAAAATAGATGAGCATATTGTGTTATATTCAGGGAATACATGATTATTTAGGGATAGAAAACAGCTATAAACTCAGTCAAGAGCCATAGCTGAATGTCAAAATTATTTGTGTTGATCAAATAGATTCATACTATCCATTTAAAGACGACAAAACTAATGTAATGTCTTTCTTTAAGAGCCAGAGTATGATTAGAGAAAGTCATGAGGGCACTTTCTAGGGAAACAAGACTGTTTATAACTTAAGTTTAGATGTCTGATTTTAAGGCATTTGCAATCTTCAAAACAAACCAAAATCATTTATGTTTCATATATTATGTTTTAAAATCTTATCTTAAGCCTAATATTAAAAAGATACAAATAGTTTCTTGCTTGCCTAGTGTTGGAGTTGGAAGGAATTGGGTGGAGAAGATGGTAGATATAAGAAACCAATAAATAGCTTTAGAAAAGTACACCTCCATGGGAGGCCAAGATGGCAGCACCAGGAGAACACTGCATCTAAGAAGCAGGACAACATTTTCTGTGCAGTGACCAAAAGACTGAACTTTGGCCCCTAAAACAACAGTGATCGTGTTTCCCAGGTGAGAGGAAACCCCCACCACGTGGGAATCAGGTGGGTCCAAGTTCAGGCCACCCAGCCAGAACCCGGAAGAGATCCCGGGTCACGCAGGCACTAGGTCCTGAGCCACACGCCTGCATGTCCTGATCACCTTCCCAGGCTGATCAGTGGACACAAAAACACCAGAGACGGGGAGTCCCACTCATGAGAAAAACCCATGAGGAAGGAAAGCAGCAGGACTGGCCACGGGTCACCCAGTCTTTCCCTGGAAAAAGTCTCGCAGACCTCGGGTACCTGCCGCCATCACTGAACTGACCTCCCGCCTGCCGCCAGCATGGAGTGGCTGCCCCCAGCTCTCTAGCACAGACAGAGCTGTGCACCCTAGAGCAACAGAGACAGGGAGTTCCTGTCAGGAGAGGGCCCCACAGAGAAGGAAGGAAACAGTACTGACTTGGGTGACCCAGGCTTTCCCTGGTGAAAGTCTCTCACAGACCGAGGGGTACAAGCCCCATCACTGAACTGGCCCCAGGCCGGAAGCACAGAGAGTAGTTGGGCAGCAAACTCCTGCAGATTAGCAGGCAGGCATGCATGCCACCAGCCCAGAGACCTGCTTTGAACCAACTATTCCTCACAGACAGAACTATGCGCCCCAGGACACCAGAGACTTGGAGTCACTGACTGGAGAAATCATCACAGGAAACTAAGCAAAGGGGGTGTACTTAGGCCACCCAGTATATCCCTGGAAAAGGTCCTGCAGACTGGCCCAACCCAGGGACCTGCTGTGCACCAGATAGCCTGCTGTTACCAGGAGAGCAGTACTCACCCACCACAGATTACTGCTTCGGTACTGGAGCACAGAGCCCCAACCTCAGACCTTCAAAAACCCGGGATCCCCGAGATCAACCCCCAGATACTGCTCTAAGGGGTAACCACTTATCCCTAACAAAACTGACCAAAACCACGGGACACACAGGTTACAGCAGCAGATCACTAAATTCATAGCGAGAAACTGGGCAGCTGTCTTCTGGACTTCTCCTGGTGAGAGGAGAGCCCTCTTGACTAATAAGGACCACAGTTATCATTCAGGTCTCTACGCCTGAGGTGAGCAGCAGCAACTCCTGAAAAACACCAGCCATCCAGTGACTATATCCAAAAAGCTGAGAAGGCATTCTTCAGAAAAAAATTATCTTCCTGCCAAAGGGATTCTCTCCACCACAGGATTCCAGGAGAAACCAAAAACCAACTTCAAAAACCCAAGTTAACCCAATGGGTAGAGGCCAGCGTAAAAGTTCAACCAACAAAAGCCAGAGCAATATGGCATCTCCAGAACCCAGTTACCCAGGAACAGGTAGCACTAGACACCCCAGCATAATTGAAATGCAAGAAGAGAACCTAGCATCTATGATCAGGAAGAAGATAACAGAGGGAACAAATAAAATGTGTAAAGAAACAGAGGAAGATAAAAAAAAAAAAAAAAACAGTTTATGGCCAACCATAAAGAAATAGAGGAAGTTGCAGCCAAACAGTTAGTGGCCTATAGAGAGGAAATGCTTAAATCTCTGAATGAAATAAAAGAAAAAGAGGATTGTTCAAACAAACAGCTGAGGGAATTGATGGAAAAACAGAAAAATACAGTCAGACAAGTGAAGGAAATCAACAAAATGGCTCAAGACCTGAAGATAGAATTGGAAAACTTAAAGAAAACACAAATGGAGGATGTTGTGGAAAGAAAGAACTTAGGGAAGAAAACAAGAATCACAGAGGTTAGCATAACCAATAGACTACAAGAGATGGAAGAAAGAATCTCAGGTGTGAAAGATACAATGGAAGAAAGAGATGTATCTGTCAAAGAAAATGTGAAATCTAAAAAATTCATGACACAGATCGTCCAAGAAATTCAAGACAACATAAAAAGACAAAACCTAACAATAATAGGTGTAGAGGAAAAAGAAGATTCCCTGCCCCAAGGAACAGAAAATATCTTCAAGATCATTGAAGAAAATTTCCCCAACTTAAAGGAGAGACCAATAAGAATTCAAGAAGTCTACAGAACACACAATAAATTAGACCAGGAAAGAAAATCCTCCCACCACATAATAATCAAAACAGTAAGTATACAGAACAAAGAAAAGATACTAAAAGCTGCAAGGGAAAAAGGCCAAGTAACATATAATGGCAAACCCATTGGAATCACACCTGTCTTCTCAACAGAGACTATGAAAGCCAGAAGGGCCTGGACAGATATCATACAGACCTAAGAGAACACAGATGTTAGCCCAGGCTACTATATCCAGCAAAACTCTTAGTCCTCATAGATGAAGAAAACAAGATATTCAATGACAAAAATAAATTTCAACAATACCTACACACAAATCCAATGTTACAGAAGAAAATAGAAGGGAAAATACAACCCAAGAAAACTAGCTACTTTCAAGAAAACACGGGAAATAATTAACCTCACTACAGTAAAACAAAAAGCAACCAAACACACAACCTTATGACCACAGGCAACATCAAAATCAAAGGATCTAACAGCCACTGGACATTAATCTCTCTCAACATCAATGGACTCAATTCTCCAATAAAAAGACACAGACTAAGAGAATGGATACATAAACAAGACCGAGCAATCAGTTGCATACAAGAAACTCACCTAAGTCACAAAGATAGACATTACCTGAGGGTAAAGGGTTGGAAGCCGGATTTCCAAGCAAATGGACCCAAGAAGCAAGCAGGAGTAGCCATTCTAATAGCTGATAAGATAGACTTTCAACCAAAATTAATCAAAAGAGATGAGGAAGGACACTTCATACTCATCAAGGGAAAATTCCACCAGGAAGACATCACAATCCTGAACATCTATGCCCCAAATACAAGAGCACCCACATTTGTAAAAGAAACATTGATAAAATTTAAACCACATATAGATCCCCACACATTAATAGTGAGAGACTTCAACACCCCACTCTCAACAAAGAACAGGTCAACAAAACAAAAATTAAACAAAGAAACAATGTCTCTAACAGAGGTCATGAATCAAATGGACCTGACAGACATTTACCGAACCTTCTCCAAAATAGACCATATAGTTGGTCACAAAGCAAGCCTCAACAGATACAAGAAGATTGAAATAATCCCCTGTATCCTGTCTGATCACCATGGAGTAAAGCTGGACCTCAACAACAACAGAAATAGCAAAAAGCCTACACACACATGGAAACTAAACAACTTGCTACTAAATCACAGCTGGGTCAGGAAAGAAATAAAGAAAAAAATTAAAGTCTTCCTAGAAATCAATTAAAATGAAGACACAACATACCCAAACTTGTGGGACACAATGAAAACAGTGCTAAGAAAAAAGTTCATAGCACTAAGTACCTTCAAGAAGAAATTTGAGACAGCACATTCAAGCAACTTAATGGCTCACCTAAAAACCCTAGGAAAAAAAAAGAAGCAGACACACCAAAAAGGAATAGATGGCTGGAAATAATCAAAGTCAGGGCTGAAATCAATCAATTAGAAACAAACAAAACAATTCAAAGAATCAATGAAACCAAAAGTTGGTTCTTTGAGAAAATCAACAAGATCGACAAACCCTTAGCCAAACTAACTAAAAGGCAGAGACGCCATCCAAATCAACAAAATCAGAAATGAAAAGGGGGACATAATTACAGACACTGAAGAAATTGAAACAATCATTAGGACTTACTTCAAAAGTCTATATGCCACAAAATACGAAAACCTAAATGAAATGGACAATTTTCTTGATCGATTCGACTTAGCAAAGCTGAATCAGGACCAGGTAAATCAATTAAATAGTCCTATATCTTCCAAGGAAATAAAAGTAGTAATCGAAATTCTCCCACCCAAAAAAAGCCCAAACCAGATGGTTTCAGTGCAGAATTCTTACAGACCTTCAAAGAAGAGCTAACTCCAGTTCTCGTCAAACTATTCTACAAAATAGAAACAGAAGGAAAATTACCAAACTCATTCTATGAAGCCACAATCACCTTGGTACCTAAACCACACAAAGACAAAGAAAGAGAATTTCAGGCCAATCTCCCTTATGAACATTGATGCAAAAATACTCAACAAAATACTTGCAAACCGAATACAAGAGTACATCAAAGATATCATCTACTATGACCAAGTAGGCTTCATCCCAGGTATGCAGGGGTGGTTCAATATACAGAAATCCATCAATGTGATTCACCATATTAACAAACTGAAAGAAAAAGAACACAAGATAATCTCTCTAGACGCTGAAAAAGCATTTGACAAAATCCAACATCCATTCATATTTAAAGTATTAGAGAGATGAGGGATACAAGGCACATATTTAAACATAGTAAAGGTGATATATAGCAAGCCTATAGCCAACATCAAACTAAACGGAGAGAAACTTAAAGCAATCTCACTGAAATCAGGGACAAGACAAAGCTGCCCACTCTCTCCATATCTCTTCAACATAGTGCTGAAAGTCCTTGCTAGAGCAATAAGACAGTTGAAGGAGATCAAGGGGATACAAATTGGAAAAGAAGTCAAATCATCACTATTTGCAGATGATATGATAGTATACGTGAGTGACCTCAAAAACTCTACCAGGGAACTTCTACAGCTGAAAAAAACCTTCAGCAAAGTGGCCAGATACAAAATTAATTCAAAAAAAAATCAGTAGCCCTCCTATATACAAAAGACAAAAGGGCTGAGAGAGAAATTAGGGAACCAACATCCTTCACAATAGCCACAAGTGACATAAAATACCTTGGAGTAACCCTAACCAAGCAAATCAAAGAGTTCTATGAAAAAAATTTCAAGTCTCTGAAGAAAGAATTAGAAGAAGATATCAGAAGATGGAAAGATCTGCCATGCTCATGGCTTGGCAGGATTAATACATTAAAAATTACCATCTTACAGAAAGCAATCTACAGATTCAATGCAATTCCCATCAAATTACCAATACAATTCGTTACAGACCTAGAAAGATAAATTCTCAACTTCATATGGAATAACAAGAAATCCAGAATTGCTAAAACAATCCTCTACAATAAAAGATCTTCTGGAGGCATCTGCGTCCCTGATCTCAAACTGTACTATAGAGCAACAGTTATAAAAACTGCATGGTACTGGCATAGAATCAGAATGATGGATCAATGGAACTGAACACAGGACCCAGAGATAAACCCATACAATTATGGACACCTGATCTTTGACAAAGATGCCAAAAACATACAATGGAGAAAAGACAGCATCTTCAACAAATGTTGCTGGTCCAACTGGTTGTCTACATGTAGAAAAACGAAAATAGATCCATACTTATTACCCTGAACCAAACTGAAGTCCAAGTGGATCAAAGACCTCAACATAAAACCAGACACATTAAATCGGTTAGAAAAAAAATTGGGGAATACCCTTGAACTCATTGGCATAGGAGACAACTTCCTGAACAGAACACCAACAGCACAGGCTCTAAGAGCAACAATCAATAAATGGGACCTCATGAAACTGAAAACCTTCTGTAAATCAAAGGATACTGTCATCAAAACAAAAACGACTGCCTACAGATTGGAAAAGAATCTTCACCAACCCTCCATGTGATAAAGGACTAATATCCAGTATATATAAAGAACTAAAGAAGCTGAAAAGCAGCAAACCAAGTAATCCAATGAAAAAATGGGGAACAGAGCTAAATAAAGAATGCCTGTAGAGGAATAATAAATGGCAGAGAAACATTTAAAGAAATGTTCAACTTCATTAGCCATTAGGGAAATACAAATCAAAACAAACCTGAGATTTCACCTTACACCCATCAGAATGGCCAAGATGAAAACCTCAAGTGACAATACATGCTGGAGAAGTTGTGGAGAAAGGGGACCCTCCTCCACTGCTGGTGGGAATGTAAACTTGTACAACCACTCTGGAAATCAATCTGGGCTTTCTCAGACAACTAGGTATAGCACTTCCTCAAGATCCAGCCATACCACTCCTAGGCATATATCCAAAAGAGGCTCAAGTACACAAAAAGGACATTTGCTCAACCATGTTTGTAGTAGCTTTATTTTTAATAGCCAGAAGCTGGAAACAGTCCAGATGCCCTTCAACTGAAGAATGGATGCAGAAATCGTGGTACATCTACACAATGGAGTATTACTCTGCAATGAAAAATAAGGAAATCATGAAATTACAGGTAAATGGTGGGACCTAGAATGGATCATCCTGAGTGAGCTGTCCCAGAAGCAGAAAGACACACACGGTATATACTCACTCATATAGACATAACATAGTATACACCTGCTAAAATCTGTACATCTAAAGAAACTAAGCAAGAGAGAACCCTGACTATAATGCTCAATCATCATCCTGAAAGGCAAAGAGGCTGGACATCAGAAGATGAAGAAAACAGGAAACAACCTAGGAACTTGCCACAGAGGGCCTCTGAAAGCCTCTGCCCTGCAGACAATCAAAGCATACGCTGAGACTTTGGCCAACTGTTGGGGAGAGTGCATGGAATCTTATGTACGAAGTGGGAAATACTAAGAGCTGGAGAAGACGGGAACCACATAAGGAGAGCAATAGAACCAGAAAACTTGAACACAGGGAACTTCCCAGAGACTCATACTGCAACCAAGGACTATTCATGGAGATAACCTAGAACCCCTGCACATATGTAGCACATGATAGTTCAGTGGTTTACATAGTAAAGGGAAGAGGTACTGCCTCTGACATAATCTGATTGGCCTGCTCTTTGATCGCCTCCCTCTGAGAGGGGAGCAGCCTTACCAGGCCGCACAAGATGACAATGCAGCTACTTCTGATGATAACTGATAGACTAAGATCAGAAAGAAGGAGAGGAGGACCTCCCTTATCAGTGGACTTGGGGAGAGGCATGCATGAAGAAGGGGGAGAGATGGTGGGATCTGGAGGGGAGGAGAGAGGGGCTTATGGGGGAATACAAAATAAATAAAGTGTAATTAATAGTAAAAAAATTTCAAAAAAATTAAAAAAAGAAAAGAAAAAAGTATGCCTCCAAATAAATCCATACAGTCTTTAAAAAAAAGATACAAATATATTTTTTTAATTTATTATTATATAAACTATATTAGAATTTGGGAAGAGTATTGGTATTATGGTTCCATATTTGTAGATACTGGTACATACTGTGCCCAATTATTGAAAAATAATCCAGAAATAAATCCCAAGTGAAAATGATAGGGGGACTAATAGTGTGTGTATATAT
>NW_026596100.1:11192497-11230145 GCF_907164565.1 Psammomys obesus | reverse complement strand
ATATATATATATATATATATATATATATATATATATATACATACATATATATATATACATTTTGCTTGTATATATTTTAATATTTTTATAAATGTATTGTATTTTTATTTTTCTGTTTTCTTCATTAATCTGTGGAAATTTTCTGTTTATACATCTACAAAGTGTTCCCTCCAAAAAATATGCTCTTGCTTCTCTAATGAAAACTAAGCAACTAAACTATGGCTTGTAACTGTTAGCTCTTTCATTGCTCTCTCAATCCGGCTTTGTAAAGAGGTATTAAGTTGTTTTGGGCATACTGAACCTTTCCTATATTCCAAGCACTTAAGAGCTGGAGTCAGGATTATCTTGAGTTTGAGACCAGTACATGCTACCTAGCAATCTGCCTCAAAAACAAAGAAAGAAAAACAAAAACAAACCAAAAAAAGCACAAGTTGTGGGTATCATTTGCAAGAACAATTTAATGACTCAGCAATACATAGAAATGTGTCTAATTTGCACTGTAATTTTCTTTGGACCAAACACCGATCCACAAGTGTTTCTACTGACAGTTTACACACACATTTATCACTCAAAATGGTGGAATCCTATTTGGCATAAAATCAACTTTAAATGTTATTCCAAATAGATTAGGGAGGCTAACCCTTTAAAGGAGTTACAGAAAGGTTTTTAAAATCCTTTAGAGACCTTTAGTTGGTGGGAGGGGGTTTTGTTTGGCTTAAGAGTTCCACATTGCTGTTCATCATTGTTTCTGGAGAGGAACTCTTGCTGGGCAGGAAGCTGGAGGTAGAAGCTAATGCAGAGGCCCTTATTCTCAGATTCTCTAACTTGCCTTCTTTCTTCTCTGTTTCTATAAGATTGGCTACTCCATGTTTTTATATATATATAAAAGTGAGGAAGTACAGCTTTTGTTTTTCTTTCCATGTTTTGTTTAATTTAGCATGATATCCCCTACTTCTCATCATTTTATATTTGTTAATGAAGCCTACTTTTTTTTTCTTTATCCATTCTTTTGTTCTGGAATGTGAACAATGGAATCCATAACATCTTTGTTATAATGAATAGTGTTGAAGCATCAACCGGTAGACCGACATTGACACATTCACTTCAATTCCTTGCTTGGACAATCTACCCAGAAGTAGCATGGCTAGATTGCTTGGTGATACATTTTCAATTTTTTAAGTAGCATCAATACTATTTTCTAAAGTAGCTCTCCTACTTTCCATTCCACAAGCAATGTAAAAGGATTTCGATTTCTCCAGTTCCTTAAAAACACAGTTTTTATTAATATAATAATTTACTAATCAGCATGATAGAAGATGGTTTTACTTTCTCTGATGACTAGGGGTCTTCATGATTTTATATTGTGCTGCACATTCCTATTGTATTTTTTTAATTCTTTATTAATTACATATTATTCACTTTGTATCCCCCCAGTGGTTCCCTCCTTCCTCCCATCCTAATCCCTCCCTTCCTCCACCGTCTGCATGCATGCCCCTCCCAAAGTCCACTGATAGGGGAGGACTTCTTTTCCTTCCTTCTGATCCTAGTCAATTAGGTCTCATCAGGAGTGGCTGCAGTGTCTTCTTCTGTGGCCTGGTAATGTTGTTTCCCCTTCAGGGGAAGGTAATTAAAGAGCAGGCCAATTAGTTCATGTCAGAGACAGTCCCTGTTCCTATTACAATAGAACCCACTTTGATACTGAACTGCCATGGGCAATATCTGTGCAGGGATCTTAGGTTATCTCCATGCATAGTCCTTGGTTGGAGTATCAGTCTCAGGAAAGACCCCTGTGCTCAGATTTTTTTGGTTCTGTTGCTCTCCTTGTGGAGTTCCTGTCCTCTCCAGATCTTATTGTTTCCCACTTCTTTCATAAGATTCCCTGCACTCTGCCCAAAGTTTGCCCATAAGTCTCAGCATCTGCATTGATAGTCTGCAGGGCAGAGCCTTTCAGAGGTCCTCTGTGTCAGGCTCCTGACTTGTTCCCTCTTTCCTTTTTCTTCTGATGTCCATCCTCTTTGCCTTTCTGGATAGAAATTGAGCATTTTAGCAAGAGTCCTCCCTCTTGATTAGTTTCTTTAGGTGTACATATTTTAGTAGGTTTATCTTACATTATATGTCTATATGAATGAGTATATACCATGTGCATCTTTCTGCTTCTAGGATTGCTCACTCCGGATGGTCTTTTCCAGATCCCACCATTTACCTGCTAATTTCATTATTTCCTTGTTTTTTTTTTTTTGTTTTTTTGTTTTTTTGTTTTTTTGTTTTTTATTGCTGAGTAATATTTCATTGTGTAGATATACCACAATTTGTGCATCCATTCTTCTACCTCCTCCACTGCTGGTGGGAATGTAAACTTGTACAACCACTCTGGAAAGCAATTTGGCCCTTTCTCAGACAACTAGGAATAGCGTTTCCTCAAAATCTAGCTATACCACTCCTACACATATACCCAAAAGAGTCTCAAGTATACAATAAGGATATTTGCTAAACCTTGTTTGTAGCAGCCTTATTTGTAATAGCCAGAAGCTGGAAACAGCCCAGATGCCCCTCAGTGGAGGAATGAATGCACAAATTGTGGTATATCCTATTGTAATTTTAAGAAATCAATGACATTTATTTATTGTTATATAAATTACTTCTTTTTTTTTTTGAGATTATAACAGTATTATATTATTTCGCTTTCATTTTCTTTTCTCCGGAATTTACCAGATACCTTTCCTTGCTTTCTTTTAGATTCACGGCCTCTTTTTAATTAATTGCTATTACATACTTATGTACATGAATATACACACATATGCATGCTTAAGTATATAAGTACAACCCTCTTGGTCTTTATAATGCTTTTTTTTATTTTATTTTTCTTTTTAGTTACATTTTGTTAACTCTGTTTCCCAGCTGTATCCCGCTCCCTCATTCCCTCCCCAACCCCACATTCTCTCCCTGGTCTCTTCCCTGCCCCCTTCCATGTCCACTGATAGGGGAGGACCTCCTCCCCTTTCATTTGACCCTGTTTTATCAGGTATCTTCACGGCTGGCTACAAAGTCCTCCTCTGTGGCCTAACAGGACTGCTCCTCCCCTGGGAGGGTTGGGAGGTCAAAGAGCCTGCCCTTGAGATCCTGTTAGAAATAGTCCTTGTTCCCCTTACTTTGGAAAACTACTTGGTTACTGAGCTACCACGAACCACATCCAAGCAGAAGTTCTAGGTTATATCCATAGATGGTCCTTGGTTGAGTCTCAGTCTCAGAAAAGACCCTGTGCCAAGATATATTTGGTCCTTGTAGAGCTCCTATCCTTTCCATATCATACTAACTCCCCTTCTTTCATATGATTCCCTGCACTCTGCCGAGGGTTTGGTTATGAGTCTTAGTGTCTGCTTTGAAACACTGCTAGTTAGAGTCTTTCAGATGCCTTTTGTGGTAGACTCCTGTCATACGTTCAATGCACATCCCATTTGTCTTTCTAAATGAGGATTGATCATCTTCGCCTTGTCCATTTTCTTGATTAACTTCTTTAGGTGTGTAGATTTCATTATGTTTATCATATCTTGTAGGTCTATATAAGCGAGTATATACCATGTTTGTCTTTCTCCTTCTGGGATACTTCACTCAGAATGATCTTTTCTAGATCCCACCATTTGCCTGCAAATTTCTTGATTTCCTCATTTTGATTGCTGAGTAGTATTCTATTGTGTAAAAATACCACAATTTTTGTATCCATTCCTCCATTGATGGACATCTGGGTTGCTTCCAAGTTCTGGCTATTACAAATAAAGCTGCTACAAACATGGTTGAACAAATGTCCTTATTGTATACTTGAGCAAATTTTGGGTATATACCTAGGAGTGGTATAGTGGGGTCTTGAGGTAGCACTACTCCTAATTCTCTGAGAAAGCGCCAGATAGATTTCCAAAGTGGTTGTACCAGTTTACATTCCCACCAGCAGTGGAGGAGGGTTCCCCTTTCACCACAACCTCTCCAGCATGCGTTGTCACTTGAATTTTTGATTTTGGCCATTCTGATGGGTGTAAGGTGAAATCTCAGGGTAATTTTGATTTGCAATTCCCTGATGGCTAATGAGGTTGAGCATTTCTTTAAGTGTTTCTCTGCCATTCGATGTTCCTCTTTCAAGAATTCTCTGTTTAGCTCTGTTTAATTGGATTACTTGGTTTGTTGCTTTTCTGCGTATTTAGTTCTTTCCTTATACTGGATATTAGCCCTTTGTCAGATAAGGGGTTGGTGAAAATTCTTTCCCAATCTGTAGGCAGTCATTTTGTTTTGATGACGGTGTCTTTTGCTTTACAGAAGCTTTTCAGTTTCATGAGGTCCCATTTATTGATTGTTGCTCTTAGAGCCTGTGCTGTTGGTGTTCTGTTCAGGAAGTTGTCTCCTGTACCAATGAGTTCTAGGCGTTTTCCCACTTTTTTTTCCAAGTGATTTAGAGTATCTGGTTTTATCTTGAGGTCCTTGATCCACTTTGACTTTAGTTTTGTGCCGGGTGATAAAAATGGATCTATTTTCATTTTTCTGCATGTAGACATCCAGTTAGTCCAGAACCATTTTTTGAAGATGCTGTCTTTTTTCCATTGAATGGATTTGGCTTCTATGTCAAATATTGAGTATTCATAACTGTGTGGGTTTATTTCTGGGTCTTCTATGAGGTTCCATTGATCCTCCTTTCTGTTTCTATGCCAATACCATGCAGTTTTTATTACTGTTGCCCTGTAGTACAGCTTGAGATCAAGGATGTAGATACCTCCAGATGATCTGTTGTTGTATAAGATCATTTTGGAGATTCTGGGTTTTTTGTTTCTCCATATGAAGCTGAGAATCTTTTTTTCAAGGTCTGTAAAGAATTGTGTTGGTATTTTGATGAGAATTGCATTGAATCTGTAGATTGCTTTTGGCAGGATGGCCATTTTCACAATGTTATTCCTACCAATCCATGAGCACGGGAGATCTTTCCATCTTCTGAGATCTTCGATTTCTTTCTTCAGAGACTTTCTCAAACAGGTCTTTCACTTGCTTGGTTAGTGTCACCCCAAAGTACTTTATGTTATTAGTGGCTATTGTGAAGGGTGTTGTTTCCCTAATTTCTTTCTCAGCCTTTTTGTCTTTGGTATACTGGAGGGCTTCTGATTTTTTTGAGTTGATTTTGTATCCTGCCACTTTGCTGAAGGTGTTTATCAGATGAAGAAGTTCTCTGTTTGAATTTTTGTGGTCACTCATGTATACTATGATATCATCTGTAAATAGTGACATTTTGACCTCTTCCTTTCTGATTTGTATCCCCTTGATCTCCTTTAGTTTTCTTATTGCTCTGGCTAGGACTTCAAGTACTATGTTGAAGATATATGGAGACAATGGGCAGCCTTGTCTTGTCCCTGATTTCAGTGGGCTTGATTTAAGTTTCTCTCCATTGAGTTTGATGTTGGCTATAGGCTTGCTGTACATTGCCTTTACTAGCTTTAGGTATGTGCCTTGTATCCCTGATCTCCTCAAGACTTTAAACATGAATGGGTGTTGGACTTTGTCAAATGCTTTTTCAGCATCTAAGGAGATAATCATGTGGTTTTTCTCCTTCAGTTTGTTTATGTGGTGGATTACACTGATGGATTTCTGTATGTTGAACCACCCTTGCATGCCTGGGATGAAGCCTACTTGGTCATGGTGGATGATATCTTTGATGTGTTCTTGGATTCGGTTTACAAGTATTTTATTGAGTTTTTTGCATCAATGTTCATAAGAGAGATAGGTCTGAAGTACTCTTTTTTTGTTGGATCTTTGTGTGGTTTAGGTATCAAGGTGACTGTGGCTTCATAGAATGAGTTTGGTAGTATTCCTTCTGTTTCTATTTTGTGGAATAGTTTGAGGAGAATTGGTGTTAGCACTTCTTTGAAGGTCTTGTAGAAGTCTGCGCTGAAGCCATCTGTCCCAGGGCTTTTTTTGGAGGGGAGACTGTTAATGACTGCTTCAATTTCTGTGGAGATATAGGGCTATTCAGTCTTTCTACCTGATCTTGACTTAATTTTTGTAGATGGAATCTGTCAAGAAAAGTATCCATTTCATTTAAATTTTCAAATTTTGTGGCATATAGGCTTTTGTACTATGACCTAATAATTGTTTGGATTTCCTCAGTGTCTGTATTTATGTCCCCATTTTCACTTCGGATTTTGCTGATTTGGATAGCTTCTCTCTGCTTTTTAGTTAGTTTGGCTAAGGGTTTGTCTATCTTGTTGATTTTCTCAAAGAACCAGCTTTTGTTTCATTGATTCTTTGAATAGTTTTATTTGTTTCTAATTGATTGATTTCAGCCCTGAGTTTGATTATTTCCAGCCTTCTGCTCCTCTTGGGTGTATCTGCTTCTTTTTTTTTTCTAAGGTTTTCAGTTGGGCCATTAAGTTGTTTGTATGTGATGTTACAAATTTCTTCTTGCAGGCACTTAGTGCTATAAATTTTCCCCTGAGCACTGCTTTCAGTGTGTCCCATAAATTTGGGTATGTTGTGCCTTCATTTTCATTGAATTCTATGAAGTCTTTAATTTCTTTCTTTATTTCTTCCTTAACCCAGATGTCGTTGAGTAGTAAGTTGTGCAGTTTCCATGTGTGTGTCGGCTTTTTGTTATTTCTGTTGTTGTTGAGGTCCATGGTGGTCAGATATTATACAAGGGATTATTTCAATCCTTTTGTATCTGTTGAGGCTTGCTTTGGTCTATTTTGCTTTGGTCTATTTTGGAGAAGGTTCCATGCGGTGCTGAAAAGAAGGTGTACTCTTTTGATTTTGGGTGAAAAGATCTGTAGACGTCTATTAGGTCCATTTGATTTAGGGATTCTGTGAGTGTTTTTATTTCCCTATTTGTTTTCTCTCTAGTTGATCTGTCCCTTGGTGAGAGTGGGGTGTTAGAGTCTCCCACTTTTAAGGTATTAGGATCAATGTGTGATTTAAGCTTTAATAATGTTTCATTTACGAATATAGGTGCTCTTGTATTTGGGCATAGATATTCAAAATGTCCTCTTGGTGGATTTTTCCTTTGATGAGAATATAGTGGCCCTCCTTATCTTTCTTGATTAACTTTGGATGAAAGTCTATTTTATTAGATATTAGGATGCGTACTCCAGCTTTTTTTCTGGAGCCACTTGCTTGAAAAACATTTTTCCATCCCTTTACTCTGAGGTAGTGTTAATCTTTGTTGCATGGGTGTGTTTCTCGGATACAACAGAATGTTGGATCCTGTTTCTGCAACCATTCTTTTAGCCTGTGTCTTTTTATTGGTGAGTTGAGTCCATTGATATTGATAGATAATAGTGACCAATGCATGGTAGTTCCTTTTGTAATGGAGTCGGTGATCTTACCCTGTTTCATTGCTTGTTTTTTTTTTTTTTTTATTTTTGTTGGGATATTATCTGTATGCCCTGTTTTCTTGGGTGAAGTTTTTTTCCTTGGATTGGAATTTTCCTTCTAGTATCTTCTGTAAGGTTGGTTTGCTGTGTAGATATTGTGTAAATTTTGTTTTGTCATGGAATATTTTGTTTTCTCCTTCTATGTTGATTGAAAGCTTTGTAGTGAATAGTAGTCTAGGTTGACATTTGTGATCTCTTAGAATCTCTATGATACTTACCCAGGCCCTTCTGGCTTTCATAGTTTCTGATGAGAAGTCTGGTGTTTTTCTGATAAGTCTACCTTCATATGTTATTTGGTCTTTTTCCCTTGCTGCTTTTAATATCTTTTCTTTGTTCTGTAGATTTAGTGTTTTGACTATGATGTGACGTGATGTGTTTCTTTTCTGGTCTAGTCTATTTGGTGTTCTGTAGGCCTCTTGTATATTTATGGACATCTCTTTCTTTAAGTTGGGAAAATTTTCTTCAATGATTTTCTTGAAAATATTTTCTGGACCTTGGAGCCTGGAGCCTTCTTTTTCATCAATTCCTATTATTCTTAGATTTTGTCTTTTCATAGCGTCCTTGAGTTCTTGGATATTTTGTGATTGGAACTCTTCTGATTTTACTTTTTCTTTGAGAGAAGTATCAATTTCTGCAAGTGTGTCTTCAGCTCCAGAGATTCTTTCTTCCATCTCTTGTATTCTGTTGGTGATGCTTACTTTTGTGGTTCCTGATCTTTTCTCCAAGTTCTCCAGCTCAAGGTTTTTCTCCGTTTGTGTTTTCTTTATTGATTCTAATTCTGTTTTCATGCCTTGCACCATCTCTTTCATATGTTTGAATTTGGATTCCTGTCTCTCTACGATGGTCTCTATTTCTTTGTTCATTTCCTTTTTATATGCCACTAATTTCATCTCTACTTGTGCTTCTATTTGTTTGGCTATGTTTGCCTGTGTTTCTTTAAGGATTTTGTCTATTTCTTCTTTCTTTACCTCCAATTGACTGGCCAACTCTTTGAAAGATTTGTTCATTTCCTCCTAATGAGCCTCAAATAATTGGGTAAGCATGGCTTTAAAGTCATTTTCCTGTGCTTCTGATGAATTGGAGTATCCATCAACTTTGGGGTTTGCTGGTAAAGTCATGATGTCTTGATTTATGTTGGAAGTGTTCTTTTGCCTACCCCTGGCCATTGGCTTATCTGAAACCTTCCCTGTTTGTTTTTGGATTCTGCAGATCAGACTGGTACTGTCTCTCTCTGGCATCTGGAGAGTTCTTCAGGAAGCTGATAGAGGTCTCTGTACCTGTGGGAGAAAAGTACGCAGGCACAAATGGGGCAAATGCAGGCATGAGTGTGTGTGTGTGTGTGTGTGTGTGTGTGTGTATGTGTGTGTTTGTGTGTGTGTGTGGAAGTGTGCGTGGACGTGTGTCTGGAGGGACTGAGTGAATCCTTGAGTGTGTGGGAGGGGCTCTACACTGTATATGTCGCAGGCGCTAGTGATGATCGAAGCACAATTTCTGGTATTAACTGCCTTAACTCCTCAATTAGACCCACAGAGCAGGAACTTCAATGTCCCAAGTGCCCCTCTGTTTCCCAAAGTGGGTATATGGGTGGGAGGGGGTTCAATGCCTGGCTTCTGTTTTAGAAGGACCCAGGATCTGGGGATCTGCAGATTCTATAGGGTGCACTAACAGGCAGGTCACTTGGCAGAGATCAGGGTATCCGGGCTCTCTGCTCTCTGGTTTGGCTATGCTTCTTTGATGTGCTCTGCCAGCTCCATGCTGCTGTCACTGCCAGGTTATGAGGTCTTGCTGCAGCTGGAGATTTCAAGGTGGTCATGACAGTAGGAATCAGGGTAACCAGCTCTCTGTTCTCTGGTTTGGCCCTGGTTAGTCTTAAACTGGAGGGCTGATATGCCCTGCTAGCTCAGTGCTGCTCTGCCACCAGGTTAGGAAGTCCCACTGTAACTGGAGACTGGGTTGCTAGTCCACATGCTTTCTAGGAAGTCCTAGGGTCTCTTCACTGTGCTCTCCAAGCTTGGGAAGCTCAGCGTCTGGTGTGCCTAGCTTGAATGGCGTTTCTGCCTGGTTTTGGTCAGTATATAGCGTATTCTCTGTCACTGTGGGATTGGGCAGTCCCAATCATCAGTGTTGCGATCCTGCAGAGCTAGTATGGCATCTAGTAGACTCGGGCCCTCGGAGGATGGTGCAGCCGCCATGCGAATCTAGGACTCTGAGACAGGTACTGCTGGCATTTGCCGCTAAAAGGCTTGGAGCTCCACCTCAGTGGCTGCAGACCCCAGGCAGTTAGGTCTGCGCTGAGAAAGATGAGTCTGCTGTGCCGAGGAGGAGGAAAGAGGTCTGGGGAAGGGAGGTCTGAGGAACGGGAGTGCCGGGAGATCAAAGGATCATTTTTCACCTTCCCCAAACAAGTCCCCGGGTGACTCTAGACCAAAGTTTTCACCTCCTGCGATGTTCCCTGTTGTTTAGAAAGCCTCTCCGTTGTTTTCCTGGGTTAAAGGTCCTTCCATTCACCAACTCAGACATTTAGCTCTTCCACAGCTCAGAA
Organism: Psammomys obesus; assembly: GCF_907164565.1. NCBI lineage: Eukaryota > Metazoa > Chordata > Mammalia > Rodentia > Muridae > Psammomys > Psammomys obesus. The sequence continues at coordinate 11,220,203 of NW_026596100.1, read as the reverse complement.
ACTGTGTGTGCTAGTCGCCATCTTGGTTCCGCCCCCCCCCCCATAATGCTATTTTTAATGTTTTTTTTTTGGGGGGACAGATCAGTTTGTATTGAATAACCAATTGGTAAGCTATTCTTTGGTGAAGACTATTTATTCTGCTCTCAGCATTCCTTAAAAGAAAAATGAAATCATGAACTGTACAAGTAAATGAATGGAACTAGAAAAGGTTATATTGAGTGAGATAGCCACAGTCAGAAAAAATAATGTTGTCTGTCTTCTCTCATCTGAGGTGCCTAGCTCCAAATCTTCATTTATGAGGGCATATCCAATAGTAGCTGCAGAAACAAGGAAAGTAAAAGGTGACCAGTAGGATATCATTCACTCATTACTTAATTAATTTAGTTATGTAACCAATGTTGATTAAAAGCAACTGTATGCTTATTCTAAGTGTCAATATCAGACTGAGATTTGGAGTCATAATCAATGAAATAACCATAGATGCTCATTCACTGAATAGTTTTGTAAGATACAGACACTTCTGTGGTGGTTACATTCCTACAGTCACAGCACTCAGAAGAGTGGGCAGTGAGAAGTATGTTTGCCAGTTTTCATTCAAAATTTGATTCTGATATGTCTGATCTTTATTTTCATCATATGTAAAAATAAAATTACCAAGAGAGAATGAAAAGAAAAAAAGAATGTCTTAAACTAATAAGCTAGTTGTATTTTCACCTTGAATTGAAATTTTTTAAGTGAATTTAACGTAGAAGTACATGAAATAAGTTTTTCTTAAATAAGGCAATAGAATTAAAAAAAATTCTAAGAATTTTAAAATACCTATTACATTGTTTGAGAATATTACCTTAAAAATGCCATGAGATTTTTTTTGTCTATGAGTATTGTTTTGGTTTAGGCTAGACTGATCCCTTTATGCCATACTTGATGCAATGGTTTAAATATGAGCCACTTACTGGGGAGCATTTTTAGAATTTATAGTGATACAGTGACAAAAAGAATAGTGAAAAAAGAAAAACACTGAGTAAGAGAATGATGGTGACTTTTTCTTTGAAATATTGGACTGAACATAAGGAGCATTTCAAAATTGCTCCAACGAGCAATGTCTCACTACATTTAGGAGCTACAGTCTGTTTAAGAGCTGTTTGGAGCATGACTTTAATTTGTCTGTCTAGTTTCATGGGCAGAAAAGCTTCTGTATGTCTCTGTGTGGATTTTGAGGGTAGTTGAGGAGATATGAACTGGACCCCAACAGCCTAATTTGCAGGATATAAGGTTTCTGTTTCCTACTCTCCTGTGGGAAACAGAAAAAGAGTCTTTAAAATCATTTCATGAAACTAAACCGATTCTATGCCTTTTCCCTGTAAGAGAAAAATACAGTAACAAATCACTCTTCTGTTTTGTACCCCTATGGTATGCTTTTGAGACATCCTGTTAAAAATGTGCAGGTGATGGGAAGTCCTGCCTAAAATATTATTAAAATATTGCAAATCAAATCCACAGCAGTGCACATGCTAGACAAGTGCTTTCTTGCTGAGCTCTGTATTGCAATCCTGTTACTATTTCCAGTTCTGGAATCAGCTGAAGCAGTATTAACACATATTTGTAAATAAGCTGGCTTTCATTTTTCAAACATACAATTCTACTGCTGCAACAAAAAATTACAGGAAGTCTTGGGCCTTGCTAGGAAAAAAAAAGTCCCTTTTGTATATGCAGGGCACCTACCAGCTCTCTTGATTCTTGCCAAATCAAACATTTTCAAAATTCTCCTTATGTTTTCATCCTTTGTTGTTAGTCAGAGAAAAGAAATCCACCCTGTCTGTCTATTCCTCCTGGGATATGAAAAGTGACCAACTTTGACAAGAAAAGGCCCACAGCATGCATTTGTGAATCATTGGTGAAACTTTAAGTAACAGTATTTTATAACTTGGCTCTCTGCCTCAGTATTTACAAAAATGAAATGAGTTCTTGGTTTTGGTGAAAAAAGCCATAGTAATCTCTTCTGCCTTTGCCTCAGAGTAATTTCTGAGAAAAAGAAAAATTCCAACCTGTTGCATCTGCAGTTCCTTAGCAACATGTAAAAGGGTCTGATTATTAACGGAGCAAAAGTGAGCTGTTTCTCAGAGATTTAAACTGTCATAAGTCCCCAGTATGCCTTATGACTTTCTTTTCTTTACCAGAATTATTCAAACATTTCATACTGTCACCCTTTCTCTTCCACAAACAACTACAGTGGTGGACTCAGTGTAGCTCAGCATCACACTACAGTGGAATCACAGAGTTCTTATGCACAAGATTCTTTTTCACCATCCAAGTTAATTACTTTTAAGCATATCAAACCAAGAAGAAACTGAACACATCCTGACAGCAGTTTAATACGCTGCAGTAATTCATTTCCTAATCATTAAGAATATATATTACAGAGGCATATGACAGGATTCATTCTAAGGAAACAAATTTGCCCCAAACTGCTACTATTAACTATAGCTTTCAGTAAATGCACATAGAAGTTTTATTTTTTTCTTAATTTAGTTCAAAGATTGAGGTCTTATAAATGATTCTTCCATATCTGTCTATTAAGTTATTTAACAGTGGATCATTTCAACCTTATGATTTTGTCTTTCATCTGTTTTTATTTTTCTCTTTATGTGTAAAATTCTTCATAATTCTTTTAAGTAAAAATACCGTCTATTTATGAAAATGTATCACATGCGGAAGCATAAAAACACTTATAGGGTAGGATTTTAAGTAATAAAATTAATAGACATTACATACTATCTATTAGCTATAATGCATAATATTTAGAAAAATTTGATAATGTCTATTGTTGCATTAAATAAAAAATGAGTGTTGGGCTATATAACATTTATTATTTGCCCTAAGATTATCACAGTGGTATTATCTAAACTACTATCACAAATAATAGGACAAATAAAAGACACCTATTATGTTTTTCTTTTTAACCTGTTAGGTTTCATACTTGCTTTCTTTACCTTGGGCAGGGCAGATATTTTACCTACTATGTCTTAATAACCTCACCATCCATGTCTAAGTCCCCATTAATGACATCCACCTTAATCATCTTTATCTGGTCTACCTTCCATCCATAATCCCATGGTACTAGCATATATTCTTTATCTGGGCCTTTTCATGCCGTTATTGCAGTCCTTCCTCTCAGCCCATGCTAACCCATCGTGGCCTCCGCCTTCCTCCTCTCTTTCAGTCACTTTGTCTCCCATGATTCTCCTGTCCTCTCCAAGCCTGGGAATCTTATCCATACCTACCCCATTCTGCTCAGACAAAATACATGTCTTAGGCAGGTTTACAAAACAAGGATAGGTGTAACCAGATCTTGAGGGCAGTAACACTCATCAGACCAACCTCCACAAACAATCTATTTTTGTAACCCTTACGATAAAGACTTAATCTCCAAATTAGTTGATTTATAGCCCATGTTCTGTTATTTTTTTTCAAGCTTAAGCATGTTCCAAATCCAGTTGGTGATTTGTATGTCATGAGGAAGAATGGATAAAATGGGAACTATTATGTGGGGTTGGATGTGTCTCACTACTTCCCCACAGTCACTAGTCTGGTACTGTGGTGTTCTTCATAGCTTTGAGTAAGCTATTCATGGCTGCAGTACTAGCTTTTATGTAGTGCCCTTGGCCAACAAAGCTTTCAGTCTGTGTCATAGTTTGAATCTAGAGATAACCAAGAGCAATAAAGTACCAACTGAGGTACAATCTAGGCCCCCAATGCTATGGAGTAAGAAGATTGATGGGCTACACTAAATTTAACAAGTCATGGGTGATACTGGACATGAGTAGAATAGATTAGGGTTGTGTGCCTCCTTCTGGGTCTGAGATATTTCAGAGGCTTTGGGTATTCCACCTGTACCCACAGCATACCTGGAGATATTAGTATCTCCACTGTGTCTCCCTGTGTTTCAAGGAAAAGTTCTGAGATAACTGAGTTAACTACCATGATCTTCCATTAACAAATAAACTTTTGTTCCATGTGGAACTTCCCATGATTGGCTACTTTTAATAAGGGTAGGCCTTTGATAAGGCTGTCAATAATCCAAGTTACATCTGATTCTCTCCACCTCAAAGATTTGAATGTTTTTAGGGCTTACCTAGGCTATGTCATGGTTGGCATTGGTGCATCTAAATCATGTGCCCATCACACCAAGATGAATGTCTTTTCTCTATCCTCAAACTGGTTAAGCATCTCTTGAGAAAACTAACCTGAGATAGTCTGTTACCTAAAGTTGACAGGTAACAGGAACAGTTCCTTTCCCAACAAAGGCTGATGGTAATTTTCATTGTCCTCAGATTTAAAAGCTAAAGATATCTGCACAGTCTCGGGGAAAGCAAGTAGGTGGATCAGGTTCTCACTAAGGCTGGTAGTGATGCAGCCAAAACATACTTAAGCCTGTTCACCAACATGGAGGACTCTGCTGCCAGGGAGGCCTAGAGGTTACAGTTGTGAGCACTGGCCTAAATATTCAAGTTTATTTTGAATTTCTTATAGCACTGCATTTAAAACTATATTTTAAAAAATTCATCTTTGATTTCCAGTTGCATATATTCCACCACTGTCTTTTGAGCCTTTTCTCTTCAGTTTAAAAAAATGTATTTCTTCAAATAAAATCTACATACTTTGTACTTTGAATGCAAATGTAATGATTATCTCATTATCATATTAACTAGAAAAATTAAATATGTGTATGGCTAGAACTTTCGTTTGCTTTCATAATAAATTATCTCAAATGTCTAATACATCATGAATTTAAATTTGGTATAAATAAGAAACCACCATGAAGTCAGTAACTTCATTAACTAATTCACTAGTATTCAGTAACTTTGGCACAAGAATTCAGATTTAGAATGTTGGAGTACTAAATTATATTCCATACACACAAAGATTGGCCCCTGTATTTTTTTGAGGTTTCAATATTTTATTCAAGTTTTATTTTTAAGTGATGTTATTTACAGCATTTGAAAGGAAAGAGCTAATTCCACACAAGATGGAAGATTCTAAAATGTACTCATTAAACTGCTAAAAAAAAAAAAAAAGAGTGGTGAGGCTATAGCAGAAGTCAATTTACATCCCTAATGTTGACAGAGTGTGACCACAATTGACTACCCAGCACAGAGCTAGAAAAACCGGAAGCTATTTCATATTTTAGTGCAATGGCAAAAAATAAAAGAAATTAAAGAAGGAGGAGGAGGAGGAGGAGGAGGAGGAGGAGGAGGAGGAGGAGGAGGAGGAGGAAGAAGAAGAAGAAGAAGAAGAAGAAGAAGAAGAAGAAGAAGAAGAAGAAGAAGAAGAAGAAGAAGAAAAGAAAAGAAAAGAAAAGAAAAGAAAAAAGAAGGAAGGAAGGAAGAAAAGAAAAGAAAACCATACCAGAACACTGGCTCCATCATGCGCACCTTTTCCACCCTAAAATGACACAAAGGAAATAGCTAACCACACCCTGAAGACTACTTTTGGTAGAAAACAGGTAACTGATTGGATGGGAACAGTTCATGACGTTCTATCTAAAATGTCTCTTTCATATAGGTGTGCACATGCTTCCCAGCAGTTAGGATTGGGACACCAGTGCTCAGGAAGTCACATTTTCATCTGGGGACTGGATACAGACTTACAAAGGGCCCGCACACTCCTAGCAGTCATTTGCAGTCTGGCGTCTCGAGAGGGGGTCCTCCCTGATCCACACCTACAGCTAAAAAGACCTTGTCTGGAATGGGGTTTCAGCTGTATTCTGAAATGGTAAAAACCTTAAAGCCGAGCCATCCTTAGCCTGGAGGTCTAAAGTGGTATTTATCAATTCTTGAATCCCCAACATTCAACATTAAAATCTGAAGATAGCTATGCTGCAAAGTAGTTTAAAAATTAAGGATTGATCAGTATTCATTTATGCTTGAAATTCCATTCCTAGACCAAGCTTGTGCCCATCCGCATTGACGCTCTTGCCATCCAGCAGAGCTGACAGCTTCAGAGTCTGAATGTGCCCTAAGCCAATCAGGCTAGAGTTGTTCACTTTGGCTGAAAAGCTGACATCAGGGTCGACCTGGTACTTGGCCGCTATTCCAGAGCCAGTGTTACTATTTCCTGCTGTCCAGGCGACATTGACAGTAGTCTCCAACTTCTTGTTCACCTACCGGTCAATGGAGCCACCAAACTCTGTCCTGTCGTTCACGTTAGTATGAAGCTGAATTTGTCTGTCTTGTAGCCAACTGTGAAGTTGCTCTGGTCACTCGGGACTTTGCAGTCTCAAAATTCATCTGGTAGCCAGCCAGCCCTCATAGCCAAGCACCAGAACGTCCCCCTGATCAAGGGCTCAGTGATGTCAAAGTCCAGGTCACAGTCTAGGCTGATACGTTCCCTCTTGTACCCTGTCTTGATTTTAGAAGTTTTTTCCCCAGTGTTGTGTGAGAAGGATGAGTCGAAGGTCAGCTTTAGCCCATGCGCGAGCTGGTCTTTCATGGTGATCTCGGTGCCCAGGTTGTCTGTGTTCCACTTCTCTGTAAATGTTAGCCCGTACTCTGCCCACCTGTACTTGGTTTTCAGGCTGCCATTCACTGAGCCGCAGTTGGTAAATTCCAATCCATTCTCGGACATCGTTTTCAAATCGAGTTTTATTAAGCCAAAGCCACAGCCTTTAATGAAGACATCCCTGGAGGAGTTGCCAAGATCAGAATATGTGGGAGGCACAGTCATTTTCTCAGAGGCGGTGATGGCAGGAGCAGTGGTAGCTAGGATGGGGGTTGCAGCAAGCAGCCTGGGAGTGCTGGGAGCTGGCCGAGGGCAGGCTGGCCCCTGGAAATATATTGTATAAAGCGAGGTTATTTCTCAATACAAGCACATGCATGCAAGGTTGCACATAATGTTAAAACATATTGCAGGCACTTCGGTCAAATGTTATTAAGCTTTTACCAAACTAATGATCTATGATCAAAGAGCAGCTATTTTTGTTATTCATATAAGAGTTTTATTCAGTCTCCATTAAAACCACAATGGTCTTTGAAGAAGACAGACTTCTTGGGTTCTTGATAAGTGTGGCTTCCCTCCTTGAGTGCTGAGTAATGAAAGCATATTGAGTTCTATTTTTAACAGCCTAAGTTAAAAAAAGTAATTATTTCATTGACTACCAAACCTTTGCAAATGCCAGTAATGGTTTATTGATATCCCATTCTTAGGCATATCGCCACAAAAATTAAAGAACTCTCTTGATGGATGGGGAGGAGGACCTCCCCTATCAGTGGACTAGGATAGGGGCATGGGAGGAGATGAGGGAGGGAGTGTGGGATTGGGAGGGCAGGAGGGAAGGGTCTACAGCTGGGATACAAACTGAATAAACCGTAATTAATATGAAAAAATAAAAATTTAATAATAATAATAAAACAAACTATCTTGAAATATTCGCTAAACCATACTCATTACAGCCTTATTTATATAGTCAACTAGTGGAAGCAATCCAAATATCTACAGATAGTGTGATTCATGGTTATGTTTTTACTCTTTTATTTTCTGAAAAAATATCCCTTCTACTATTTTCTAATAGTTATGCTACTTTAAAATATTATTAGCAATATTCAAATTGTATTTTTCCTACATTGTTAATTATGTTGCCCTCTTTAATTTGCTGAACACAAATAAAATGATTTCTGCTCATGTTTTCTATTGCATAAGCAGTTTCTCTAACAATTTTATACCACTGTTTAACAAAAGGCTACATTTATTGCATATTCTTCCTGAGCTTCTTTCTCTCCATTTTATATTCAGTCCTGCTCAAAGATAATCAGGATGATACTCCTCAGAACACTATTCCAGTCTGGGTAATATGAAGTTTGCTTTTGTTTTGTGGATATTCTTATTAAGAAATTAAAATACCTAAACATGATCAGTTCAGTTCCTTTGGTGTAAATAAATTGCTGTAAGTAGAAAAAATCTTTTCCATACAACAAATAAAGTAAATTATGGCAGAGAAACACATAAGGAGATGTTCAACATTCCTAGCCATCAGACAGATACAAATCAAAACGACCCTGAGATTTCACCTTACATCCATCAAAATGGCTAAGAACAAAAATTCAAGAGACAATGCATGCTGGAGAGGCTGTGAAGAAAGAGGAACCCTCCTCCATTGCTGTTGGGAATGTTAACTGGTACAACCACTATGGAAATCAATCTGGCGCTTTCTCAGACAATTAGAAATAGTGCTACCTCAAGATCCAGCTATACCACACCTAGGCATATATCCAAAAGATGTTCAAGTACACAAGGACATTTGCTCAACCATGTTTGTAGCAGCTATATTCATAATAGCCAGAACCTGGAAACAACCCAGATGTCCATCAACGGAGGAATGGATACAGAAATTGTGGTACTTTTGCACAATGGAATATTACTCAGCAATTAAAAACAAGGAAATCATGAATTTTGCAGGCAAATGGTGGGATCTAGAAAAAATCATCCTGACTGAGATATCCCAAAAGCAGAAAGACACACATGGTATATACTCACTTATATAGACCTATAAGATAGGATATACATACTAAACATATACACATAAAGAAGATAAACAAGAAAGAGGTCCAGGGGTAAGATGATCAATCCTCATCTAGAAAGATAAAGGGGATGGACATTGGAAATAGGAGAAAACAAGTAACAGGACAGTAGCCTAACTCTGAAGGCACCTGAAAGACTCTACTTAGCAGAGTATCAAAGCAGATGCTGAGACCTATAACCAAGCCTTTGGCAGAGTGTAGGGAATCATATGAAGGAAGGAGGAATTAGTATATCCTAGAGGGAACAGGGAGCCCCACAAGGTCCAAATATATCTGAGCACAGGGGTCTTCTATGAGACTGTTTATCCAACCAAGGACCATGCATGGATATAACCTACAACCCCTGCTCAGACATAGCCCATGGTAGCTCAGCATCCAAGTGGGTTCCCCAGAAAGGGGGACAGGTATTGTTTTGACATGAACTCATGAGATTTCCCTCCCCCCTGAGTGAGGAGCAGTCTTGCTAGGCCACAGATAAGGACATTGCAACCATCCTGAAGATACCTAATAAGCTAGGGCCACATAGAAGGAGAGGAGGACATCACCTCTCAGTGGACTCGGAAGGGGGCAGGGAGGAGATGAGAGAAGGAGGGGAGGATTGGGAGGGAAAGAGGGAGAGGGCTACAGCTGAGATTCAAGTGAATGTATAAAATTATTTAAAAATAAAAAATAATTAAAAAATAAAAATAAAATGAAGAAGGAAAAATGTTAGATGTCACTAGGTCACTAGTGTTTACTTTAAAATATGTGCAGAGGAAGCCAACATAGACAAAAAAAAAAGTAAATCAAACCTGGTCAGTGACACTTTCAGCATGCAGAAAAAGAGAACGACATGTTTGAGGAAAAGAATGAGAATCAGAATTCTGTTCGATTTATAATTAAAATAATTTGACTTACACATTTAAAGTAGAATTTTCTGATTTCCTTGAAAACTGAGTTTTTTGTCATGTAATATTTTGCTGCAAGCTGGACAAATGATGTTTGCTCTGAGTTCTCATGTGTAAGGGGCATGACTTTGGCCAGCAGAGAAAATCTGTAGCTGGACCTTGGGTAGTGGACATATATATGCCCAAGCACAGTGAGACATGGATTTTTGGATCATTGCTGTGCTGATCTTTGTACTTTGACACTTGACTTCACAGAGAGAAACATTCCATACAACTTCTCTGGGCAATCCAACTGAGTCTTGTGGCTTTTGGTAACTTTCTGTTGCTGTTTGGTGTTGGCCTTTCATCCGGACTGCTAGTATCTTGACTACTGAGTTTGGTAATTCCCTAAAGACTCATTGACCCTAGTCAGCAGGAAGTGGAAAAAATAGAACTATAGCCCTTTTCCCTACTAATCTCCTACCTCAGGTGTGGAGGGTGGGAGGTTGGAAGGGAGGTAAAGGCGCTTAAGAACCCTAAATAAAATAGGTTGTGTGAAAAGTCTAAGCCTGCAGACATTGTTTGGTATTTTCTGTCTTCTATAATGGATGAAATTTGTACCTGAATAAAGGCATTCTGACTGTGTCAATCAGGCAGAGAACATTACACAAAGATATGGGAACACAAAATACTAGAGTAATAACAGAAAAGCAAAGTTCACTCCTTCTTCTTCTTCTTCTTCTTCTTCTTCTTCTTCTTCTTCTTCTTCTTTTGACTGAGACAGGGCCTCATTATGTATTCCTACATGGACTCAAACTTATGATTCATCATTCTCATCATACCAGATTAATTTCACATTCTTGATCATACATTATTTTTTGGTAAATCATACTACTTTGATTTGACTCCTGGAGTTTAGAAATTGGTATAGTTATAAAATTGAAATGTTGGGTTATAAAAGATAAATACCAGGTCATAAAATACTTCACTAACTCCAAACACATACTATTCTGTCACTCTTTAACTCGGTGATGGAGTGGTGGAAGTGAGAGTCATTTTTTCTCCTTTCATAAAACATGTTGTGTTTCTGCTCTTTAACATAAGTTAAAAAAATGAAAGAGAAAGCAATTACTTTAAGCAAGACTACTTTAATCTGGCCACATTCTTTATGTACTAGAAGAGCAAACATTAATGTTGGTAGACACATCCAAGCAGTAAAAGGTGCTTAGGTATGCCACATTTTTAATTTAATGCTGTGTTAAGTAAATAGTAGCTGATTCTCTCAGTAGAGACGTTTTGAACCTTTTTGCAATGTGAGCTGATATAAACACTGAGCTATGAACAGCTGCCTCATTATAAAAGTGCTGACTTACCCTGCACCATATTGATGCTGATTAGAGGGTAGACACCAACTTGCTGCATTTTGGAGTCTGGGAGGTTTGTCCTTAGGAATATTTTTACACTCCAAGGAAGCTTAATGAGGGATTCAGCTGTTAATAAAACCTCTGAATCAGACTTTCTAATTTCCCCCCTCAAGACTATAGATTTCAGAGAAATAAAAGTTGAATCTGTTTTCTAGGATGAACTTCACAGTAAGAAATATAGTTAATTAAAAACCTACTTTTTGTCATTTTTCTGTTCTATACATGAATTCATTGTTATGAAATTTTCTTTTCCAGGGAATGTGCATATATATATGTGTGTGTGTGTGTGTGTGTGTGTGTGTGTGTATGTATATGTGTCTAATATGTGGTACACATTCAGTATGTCTTTTTAATAGACTACATAGAAAAATAATGATGTTTCAAAGGAGTGATAATAATTGTTACGTTCTCCATAACAGAGAAATTAGTAGAGGATATATAATCAGCTTAGAAAGTGTAGCACACTTTTATTTGGAAGATGTATGACTTTCCAAATAAGGTAACACAGAGTTGCAAAGCATGTGAAACTCTAGTCAAATAGACAAAATGTGATATCTTTTCCAGAAGTGCCTATAGGCAGACATCCCATGCCTATAGAAGCAGTATAAGCATGGATAAATACCAATAATATGGTTGGATTAATACTTTAGAGGGATAGAAATTTTGGAACTGAGGCTGAAGGTACATGACATTAACTGTTCATCAAAGGTGCTTTAAACTTGAACAATGAGGCTGTGTTTCATTATGTAATAGAGACAAGGCATTATTTTGGTTCAGCAGAGTGGTGATAGTTTTAAACTTCTGTTCTGGCTAAATCACTTTAAAGGCAGATCTGGGGTTAATAAGAGAAAGAAAGCTTGGTCTCAGGAAGCAAAAGTCCATGGATATAGTGGAAGTATGTGTTTACATGTAAGCAGATAGAAAAATATAATTGAAAACAGAAAATAATTTCAGAGGTAACAAGATAGAGTAAACCATGTACATGGATAAAATTACAACAACAAATATTTAGGATATTGAGAAAGCAAAAAAATAATGCTAGAAGCATAATTGCTAAGAATAGTCACATTTAGATTTGCATAGTAAAACAGCAAAAATTAAAATACCAGACAAGACATCATAAAGAGTGAAGAGGAGCCCATAGAAATATAATCCTTTGAAGTTGTTTGTCATGTTTCCATTTTCATGGTGCCAACTCATTTGATCTCATGTTTTTTGTATCTTATTTCATGTATACTTGAATAGTTTACTAAGTGTTGATTTTATATTTTCCTGAATTTAATTCTGCTGATATTCTTCATTACCGTTTAAATTTTTCTAATGGGAACAGTGTAATTGTCAGTGGAGGGTGTGGGATTTATAACTGACTAGTCATAAAACCTCTCAATAAAATTTTAATCCTTGAATCATATGATATATAAAAGTTTTATGCAACTTTTTTTGAGTACTAAATCTTAATTTTCCAGAATTTGTGAAGTCTCACATAATCACTTACTTCCCTTGACTTTGTTTTGAGAATATGAAATAAGAACCTTTAAATATTGCTTGAGAAGTACAATTTTGAAGTATAAGTTAAATTGTGTTTGCATATTTAATGTTAAAACATGCCGAGGATAGAAATAGCATGGTGGATCAATGGAACTGAAGAGAGGACCCAGAAATAAACCCAAACACTTATGGATACTTGATTTTTGACACAGAAGCCAAAACCATTCAATGGAAAAAAGATAGCATCTTCAACAAATAGTGCTGGTCCAACTGGACGTCTACATGCAGAAAAATGAAAATAGATCCATATTTATCACCCTGCACAAAACTAAAGTCCAAGTGGATCAAAGACCTCAGCATAAAACCAGACACACTAAATCTGTTAGAAGAAAAAGTGGGGAAGAGGCTAGAACTTATTGGCACAGGATACAACTTCCTGAATAGAACACCAACAGCACAGAGCAACAATCACTAAATGGGACCCTGTGAAACAAAAAGCTTTTGTAAAGCAAAGGACACTGTCATCAGAAAAAAACAACAGCCTACAGATTGGAAAAGGATCTTCACCAACCCTATATCTGACAGAGGGCTAATACCCAGAACATATAAAGTACTCAAGAAGTTAAAAAGCAACAAATCAAGTAATCCAAATAAAATATGGTGTACGGAGCTAAACAGAGAATTCTCTGTAGAGGAATATAGAATGGCAGAGAAACACTTAAAGAAATGTTCAACATCCTAAGCCATCAGGAAGATACAAATCAAAATGACCCTGAGATTTCACTTTACACCCATCAGAATGGCTAAGATTAAAAATTCCAGTGACAACACGTGCTGGAGAGGTTGTGGAGAAAGGGGAACCCTCCTCCACTGCTGGTGGAAATGTAAACTTGTATAACCACTTTGGAAATCAATCTGGTACTTTCTCAGACAGTTAGGATTAGCGCTTCCTCAAGATCCAGCTATAGCACTCCTAGGCATATATTCAAATTATGCTCAAGTAAACAACAAGGACATTTGTTCAGCCATGTTTGTGTCAGTTTTGTTCATGATGGCCAGAGCCTGGAAACAGCCCAGATGGCCCTCAATGGAGAATGGATACCGAGGCTGTGGTACATTTACACAGTGGAATGCTGCTCAGTAATTAAAAAACAAGGAAATCATGAAGTTTGCAGGCATGTGGTGGGATCTAGAGAAGATCATCCTAAGTGGGGTGTCCCAGAGGCAGAGGGCCACCCACGGTATATGCTCACTTGTGACTGGATACTGGACCCATAGGATAGGATAGGCACACTACGGTCTGTACACCTAGGGAAGCTGGACAGGAAGGAGGTCCTACGTTGGGAAGATCAACCCTCACTTGGAAGGACAGGTGGGATGGACATTGGAAGTGGGGAGGAGAGGCTGGACGGGAACCTGCCATGGAAGGCCTCTGGGGGACTGTACCTATCAGTGTATCTGCGCAGATATTGAGAATCATGGTTGGGCCGGGGGCAGAGTGCAGGGAGTCTTATGTAGGAGGGGGAGATAGTGGGACATGGAGGGGACCAGGTATGTCTGGGCACAGGGGTCTTTTCTGGGACTGGTTCTGCAACCAAGGACCGTGCCTGGATGTGGCCTGGAGCCCCTGCTCAGATGTGGCCCTATGGGGGGGGGGGGTTGCCTAGTGAGGGGAAGGAGAATTGTCTCTGGAATGAACTCAATAACGGGCTCTTTGCCACTCCCCCCAGCAAAGGGAACAGCCTTGCGGGGCTACGGAGGAGGACATTGTGGCCAGTCCTGGTGAGACCTGATGGACTGGGGTCTGATGGCGGGTGAGAGGGACTTCCCCTATAGGTGGTCTTGGAGAGGGTCTGGGAGGAGATGTGGGAAGGAGGGTGGGATTGGGAAGGAATGGGGGAGGGGGCTGCAGCTGGGATGCAAAGTGATGACTGTGATTGATATAGAAAAATAAATATTAAGAAGGGAAAGAAAAAAAAAACATGCAGAGGGAGCTGGATGTGGTGACTTATACCTTCTATAGTCCTAATGTACAAGAAGAGGGATCAAGATCTCACATATTCGAAAGTAGAATGCTATCCTGGGCAACAATGAGTTCAAGGCAAACCTATACTTTATAGTGAGACCACTTTTTTTAAGTTGTATTTTTTTATTAATTACAGTTTATTCACTTTGTATCCCCCATGAGCCCCTTCCTCCTTCCCTCCTTGTCCCACTCTCCCTTCCCCTTCTTCACACATGCCCTCCCCAAGTCCACTGATAGGGGAGATCCTCCTCTCCTTCCTTCTGATCTTAGTCTATCATATGCCATCAGGAGTGGCTGCATTGTCATCTTCTGTGGCCTGGTAAGGCTTTTCCCCCCTCAGGGGGAGGTGATCAAAGAACAGGCCAATCAGATTATGTCAAAGGCTGTTCCTCTTCCCACTACTATTTAACCCACTTAGACACTAAACTGCCATGGGCTACATCTGTGCAGGGGTTCTAGGTTATCTCCATGCATGGTACTTGGTTGGAGTATGAGTCTCTGGGAAGACCCCTATGTTCAAATTTTTTGGTTCTGTTGTTCTCCTTGTGGGGTTCCTGTCCTCTCCAGCTCTTACTATTTCCCACTTTTTACATAAGATTCTATGCACTCTGCCCAACAGTTGGGCATAAGTCTCAGCATCTGCTTTGATAGTCTGCAGGGCAGAGCCTTTCAGAGGCCCTTTGTGGCAGGTTTCTAGGTGGTTTCCTGTTTTCTTCTTTTTCTGATGTCCATCCTCTTTGCCTTTCTGGATGGGGATTGAGTATTTTAGTCAGGGTCCTCTCTCTTGATTAGTTTCTTTAGATGTACAGATTTTAGTAGGTTTATCCTATGTTATATGTCTATATGAGTGAGTATATACCGTGTGTGTCTTTCTGCTTCTGGGACAGCTTACTCAGGATAATCCTTTCCAGGTCCCACTTTTACCTGCAAATTTCATGATTTCCTTATATTTCATTGCAGAGCAATATTCCATTGTGTAGATGTACCACAATTTCTGCATTCATTCTTCAGTTGAGGGGCATCTGGGCTGTTTCCAGCTTCTGGCTATTACAAATAAAGCTGCTACAAACATGGTTGAGCAAATATCCTTATTGTGTAATTGAGCCTCTTTTGGATATATGCCTAGGAGTGGTATGGCTGGATCTTGAGGAAGCATTATTCCTAGTTGTCTGAGAAAGTGCCAGATTGCTTTCCAGAGTGGTTGTACAAGTTTACAGTCCCACCAGCAGTGGAGGAGAGTTCCCCTTTCTCCACAACCTCTCCAGCATGTGTTATCTCTTGAGTTTTTTTATTTTAGCCATTCTGATGGGTATAAGGTGAAATCTTGGGGTTGCTTTGATTTGCATTTCCCTAATGACTAGTGATGTTGAGCATTTCAAGGACACTGTCATCAAAACAAAGTGACTGCCTACAGATTGGGAAAGAATCTTCAGGAACCCTTTATCTGACATAGGGCTAATATCCAGTATATATAAAGAACTAAAGAGGCTGAAAAGCAGCAAACCAAGTAATCCAATTAAAAAATGGGGAACAGAGCTAAACAGAGAACTCACTGTAGAGGAATAGTGAGACCATTTTTACAAAGAACCAGGAACCAGACTTGTAGTTCAGTTGAGAAAATCGATGGCTAGCATGAGCAAGGTCCTGAGTTTGAACTATAGCACCACATGAAAAAAAAAAAAAAAAACATTTTGGGGAGAAATTCAGGGCACAGCTGCATGAAGAAGACTGATGGCTGCATCTACAGTTGTCAAAGATTGGTATAGCTCTAAAAGAGTCATCAACCCTAAACAGCCAGAAGTAAAGGGGCCCTCTCTCCACATTAACCTCTCTCCTATGTAGGACTGAGAGATTGGAAGGGAGGTTGCATCCTCAACACCCCAAATAAAGAAGGATTTTTTAAAAAGGTGCTACATTCTACATTTACTGAATATTCTTTAAGTTTTTTTTTTCTTGCTTATTTAGCCTAGATCATTTAGTTTATCTTTGAGTACTGACATTCTGTCTTTTGCTTGATTCACTCTACTAGGATTTTTCTTGTTTCCTAGGCAATTTATTCAGTTTTCCAACTTTGTGTTAATTTTTTAGTTCTCTTCAACATTTCTATTTGAGTTCTGTTCTCAATTCCCTATTGTCTTTCTCATTCCCATATGCCTTATGTGTGTGGTTTCTTGAGCATCACTATAAGGTGTTTATTATTCTTATGATCTTTGCTCTTTATTTCATTGAGCTGTTTCTTTGTTTCTTCTTGTAAGCCTTTGAGATGTTTGATGGGCTTGATAGTTGTTCTTTGATATTCTCTCCTGTTCATCTAGCTCATTCTCATTGGCAAACATTTCTACAGTACTGGAAGGTGAATAAATATTGCATCAGGTAAAACCTTTCAATGTCAGCACCAAAGACTGATTTACTAATCAGTCGTAACAATCTATTATTTTTCATAATAGAAAAATAGTTAAAATATCTTTACCTCCTTTACATGAAAATACAAAATTATACATGTTTGTAAGGTAAAATTTTGACAACTGTATATGGTATGTAGTATTTAAATACTTTTAATTCTGTATTCTCAGTAATTTATTATTTCTTCCTAGAAATAATAAACCTTTATTTTTCCATTAAAAAACTTTTTTAATTATCACTGGTGACATGTCTCTCACCCACAACTAAATATCCATAAAACCACATGGTTATGATTTAAAGTAGAGTGAATGGGACTGTAGACATGGTTTTCTTCTCTGTATATTTACTGTTGGTTTGTAGAAGAGTTTTTGATTTACATAAGTTGATTCTGTGTCCTGACATACTGCTGAACTTGTTTACTGTCTCTGGATGTTTTCTGGTAGAATATTTTGAATCTCTAATGTACGGCATCATTCTCTTTCAATGAAAAATGTGTCAATACTTTAAACTGAGAAGACATAAGGATTTCAGTTTGTTCATTGGAAGCCTACAGGCATGTTTACATTTTGTGTAGTTTTAAAGTTTATACTGTTAGAATTCCAATAAGTTTTTGTGAGTTGCAGCATATAAATTATTTGATTAAAATTTACAGTCACATTTCATTTGTATTTTTTTATATTTTTTAAAATGCATTAGTACTGTTGCTACACTTATTAGTTTTATTTTGAGACAGGCACTTGCTGTGTATCCCTGGCTGGCCTTTAACTTAAAATTGTTCTTTCTCATTCTCCCAAGACAGGGATTGCCGGGGTGTGTCATCACACTGGACTACAGTTTTCTTCTGAAGAAATACTTCTCTGGCAAGGTGTTAAAAATAGTGTTACTCAAAACTGTAGAAGCACTTTTTATAGATGTGAGTCAGACTTTTAATATTATTGGAGGCAGTCTCAGTTAGTGTTTTATTGCTGTGAAGAGAAACCATGACCAAGGCAAGTCTTCTTTTTTTTAACTTTTATTAATTACACTTCATTCACTTTGTATCCCCCATAAGCCCCTCCCACCTCCCCTCCGAATTCTACCCTCCCTCCCCCTTCTTCATGAATGCCCCTCCCCAAGTCCACTGATAGGGGAGATCCTCCTCTCCTTCCTTCTGATCTTAGTCTATCATATCCCATCAGGAGTGGCTGCATTGTCATCTTCTGTGGCCTGGTAAGGCTGCTCCCCCCACAGGGGGGGTGTTCAAAGAGCAGGCCAATCAGATCTGGAGAGGACAGGAACTCTACAAGGAGAGCAACAGAACCAGAAAATTTGAACAACAGGGTCTTCCCAGAGACTCATACTCCAACCAAATACCATGCATGGCGATAACCTAGAACTCCTGCACAGATGTAGCCCATGGCAGCTCAGTGTCCAAGTGGGTTACATAGTAATGGGAAGAAGGACTGGCTCTGACAAGGCAAGTCTTCTAAAGGAAAGAATGCAATTGGGGACTTTCTTACACTTTCAGAGGCTAGGCCATTATCATCATGGTGAGGAGCATGGGTCTAGAAAAGTAATTGAGAGCTTTACATCTTGAACCATAGGAAGAGCAAGACAGAAATACAGAGAGAGAGACAGAGAGAGAGAGAACAGTGCCTGGTACTGAAAGAAGTTTCTGAAACCTTAAAGCCCACATTTCCCAGTGATACACTTCCACCAAAAAAGCCATCTCCCAATCCTTCTAATCCTACCAAACAGTTCCATTCTTTGGTGAGTAAGTATTCAAATATGTGAGACTTTAAAGCCATTTCTTTTTTTTTTTTTTCTGTTTCAGTGATGCATAGTTACTATTTTTAATTTATTATTTATTTACTTTACACCCGATCTCAGCTTTCCCTTCTTTCTCTCCTCACAGTCCTACTTTCTTACTTCACCCTCCACCCTGTACCTACCTTTCTTCCCTTTCTCTTCAGAGAAAAGGGAAACCTCCTTTAGATATCATGGATATCAACCTACCTTGGCATATTAAGCTGCAATAAGACTAGGTGTATCTTCTCCTTTTTAGGCTAGATGAGGCAGCCCAGTAAGGTGAAAGGCATCCAGAAGCAGACAATGTAATTAGAGACATCCCCTGCTTCTGCTTCAGGAGTCCCACATGAAGACCCAGTTACACAACTGTTAACATAGATGCAGAAGGTTCACGTCTGATCCATACTTGCTCTCTGTCTGGCAGTTCAGGCTCTGTGAGCCCTTATGGATCCAGGTTAGCTGATTCCGTAGATTTTCTTGTGGTGTTCTTGATCCCTCTGGTTCCTTCAAACACTCTCCCTATCCAATCTTCCACATGGTTCTCCAAGCTCTGCTTAAGTTTTCACTGTGGTTCTCTGCATCTGTTTCCATCAGTTGCTGGGTAAAGCTTCTGTGATGACAGCTATGCTAGGCTCCTGTCTGCAAGTATAGCAGAATACCATTAATAGTGTCAGGGACAGGCTCCCTCTTATGGCATGGTTCTCAAGCTGGGCTAGTCATTGGCTGATCTTTTCCTCCAATTCTGCTCCATCTTTTACCCCTGCATATCATGTAAGCAAGACAAATTGTAGGTCTAAGGTTTTGTGACTGGGTTTTTGTCCCAATTCCTCCATCAGAAGGATTGCCTGGTTATAGGAGATAGCTGGTCAGGTTCCATATCCTACACAGGTAGGGTCTTAGCTAGGGTCACTCTCATTGATTCCTGGGAGTTTTCATTGTTCTAGGTTCCTAGCTTGTTCCAGAGATGCCTCCCCTAAACCAGTTCTCTCTCCCTCCATTTTCCGCTGACCTGCTCCTTCCTGCTCCTATCAACACTACTCCTCTACCCAGTCCCACCCACTGCAATGTCTAATCTATTTCTGCTTCTCATGGAGAATCAATCACTTCACCTTGAGCCCTCCTTGTTACTTAGCTTCTTTCGGTCTGTGGATAGTAGCATGGTTACTGACTTATAAGTGGATATTAGTACTTTATGACTAATAACCACTTATAAGTCAGTACTACCATGTGTGTCTTTCAGGGTCTGGGTTATCTCACTCAGGATGATCTTTTCTAGTTCCATCCATTTGCCTGCAAATTGTATGATGTCCTTAAAATTTAGTACCTGAGTAGTATTCCGAGGTGTAAATCTACCACATTTTCTTTATCTGTTCTTTGGTTGAGGGTCATATAAGTTGTTTCCAGTTTCTGGCTATTATGAATAAAGCTGCTATGAATATAGTTGAGCAAGTTCAAAGCACCACAAGGTCTTTCTCTAATGAAGTAGATCCAGATTACTCAGATTCTTTGGAACATGTTGAGCATGTTATTCCAATGTAAGGAAGACTTGCAGACAATCTTACTATCACACTGCTGGCTCGATACCGTGAACTACCCTTTCCTGACATAGTTCCTGTCCCAATCTCCACAGTCAGCATGTATAGTCTATGAGAATAATCTATGTTTTAGTTTTAAATTTTTATTTGAATATTTTATTATCTTCTCATTTTTTGAATATTTTCTGTGAATTTTGTTTTAAACACAGTTGGAATTATATTTTGAAGAATTTTTATTGTGACTGACTTATATATGTTGGATAAATTCATAAGAGGTTCCATGTCACTCTTAGAACCCCATTAATTGCTCTTTCTCATTTACTTTGAGGTATTTCTGATTCTTTGTATAATAACTCAGTTTCAACTGAATGCTGACTGTCTAGGCTATTGTACTACAAAGTTACAGATACTTTTCAAAGTTATGTGGTCACCAAGCCCCTTTGATACCACTCTGCCACAAACGGGAAGTTATGGCTTTGTATCCACAAGTATAAAATTTAGATTATGAGGATGAGGATACAGGCTCCTCATGAGTAAATGTGAAAGAAGCTCAGAGATAACCCATCTCCTCAGTGATACCATTCCTGCTGTGATAGGAGGAATAGTTTAATCTCATCTGAACTCATTAGTATCGATCAATATTGAGTGTCTGGTTGGCCTTTTTGATGAAAGCTGCTGGAGCAAGCTCCCTACTTGGCTTCTCTGTTTCTGTAGCAGCAGGCTCAGGGATTTTCTTGTCTCAGACTGAAAAGATGTAAATATAGGTGATCCATTCACCTTTTGCTTAACAGAATAGAGGTTGGGTTCAGTTTGTTACTGTGGTGGTTAGCTGAGATAGAGGAACTATTATTGAAATATTACAGAGCCCTTTTTTCCTTGACCACTCTTTTCTTAGACTATACTTTATCTTTTAAAATAATAAAATTAAAAATAAAAACGCAGGTGTCGGGAGTGAGGCTGCGATGAGCGAGGCATTGACAGGGACTCGTGGGGCCATCCAAGCGCGGACCCTCTGCACCACACTGCCAGCGAGCCTCATGCTCAGTCCTCCCTGTGCCTGTTTTCACCATGGAGGCTAGGTTGCCACCACTTCCGCAGGGCTCCCTGAGGATGGATAACCGCGATGCTGAGGCGGAGCCACCATGCCTTTCCCCCCCCCGCAGTCCCGCCCTGCGCCGGGCTCGGTCAGCATGAATTCCTGGTTCATTCTTGTTCTGTTTGGCAGTGGTCTAGTACATGTTAGTGCCAACAATGCCACTACAGTTTCACCTTCTTTAGGAATTACAAGATTAATTAAAACGTCAACAACAGAATCGGTTAAGGAAGAGAATAAAACTTCAAATCCTACCTCCTCAGTAAATTCCCTTTCTGAGGCACCAACATTCAGCCCAAATCTAACTCTGGAACCCACCTATGTGACTACTGTAAATTCTTCACGCTCTGACAATGGGACCAAGAGAGCAGGCAGCACGGACTCTGGGGGAACTACCACCTCACCAAATGGAACATGGCTTACTGATGACCCGTTCACAGATGCCAGAACAGAACCCTGGAATGGGAATTTCAGCACTGCAGCAACCACCCCAGAAACATTTCCTCCTGCAGATGAGACAGCAATTATTGAGGTGATGGTGGCCCTGTCCTCTCTGCTAGTAATTGTGTTTTTTATCATAGTTCTGTACATGTTAAGGTTTAAGAAATACAAGCAAGCTGGAGCCATTCCAATTCTTTCCGCCTGTCAAATGGATTCACAGAGGATGTGGAGCCCCAAAGTGTGCCGTTTCTGGCCAGGTCTCCAAGCACCAACAGGAAGTGCCCACCACTGCCTGTGGACAAGCTGGAAGAGGAGACTAACAGAAGAATGGCTGATGACAATAAGCTCTTCAGAGAGGAATTCAACGCTCCACCTGCTTGTCCTATCCAGGCCACCTGTGAGGCTGCCTCCAAGGAGGAAAACAGGGGAAAAAAATTGATATGTAAACAACCTGCCCTATGACCACTCTAGAGTGCATCTGTTGAAGGGGTTATAGATTCTGATTACTTCGATGCTTCATTCATTAATGGCTACCAAGAAAAGAACAAATTCATTGCTGCACAAGGACCAAAAGAAGAAACAATGAATGATTTCAGAAGAATTATCTGGGAACAAAACACAGCTACCATCGTTATGGTGACTAACCTGAAGGAGAGAAAGGAGTGTAAATGTGCCCAATACTGCCAGACCATGGTTGCTGGACCTATGGGAATGTTCGTGTGTCTGTGAGGACATGACTGTCTGGTGGACTACACAGTACGGAAATTCTGCATTCAGGAGGTGGGCAACAAGACCAACAGAAAACCACAGCACCTTATCATTTAGTTCCGTTTTACCAGCTGGCCAGACTTTGGTGACTTTCACCCCAATTGGCATGCTCAAGTTCCTCAAGAAGGTGAAAGCCTGTAACCCTCAGTATGTAGGGGCTATCGTGGTCCACTGCAGTGCAGGTATAGGTGCATCGGCACATTTGTTGTCATTGATGCCATGCTGGACACCAACACCAGTGAGAACAAGAGTCGGCAAATCCGACAGTTCCACTTCCATGGCTGGCCAGAGGCAGGCATCCCCAGTGATGGGAAGGGCATGATTAACATCACTGCAGCAGTGCAGAAGAAGCAGCAGCAGTCAAGGACCATCCCATCACTGTGCACTACAGCACTGGGGCAGGAAGGAACTTTGTGCCTTGAGTACAGTCCTGGAGTGTGTAAAAGCAGAAGGAATTTGGCATGTCTTCCAAACTGTCAAGAGCCTGTGCCTACAGAGGCTACACATGTCCAGACACTGGAACAGTATGAATTCTGCTACAAGGTGGGGCAGGAGTACATTGATGCCTTCTCAGACTATGTCAACTTCAAGTAACATGACAGGCCCACAGACAGGAGAATTGCCTTTGCTATTTTGTAATATTCTGTTTTGTTAATATACCCCAAATTGTATATATCTTATAACTGTTTTAGAAATGGCACATATTCTTTATATGTACATAATATTAATATACATAATATTAATATACATAATATTACTTTAATATACATAATATTACTGATTAGGTAGAGATTTTGTGTTAGCACTGATAGTCCTTTTTCCAGTGTTTTATTGGGGAATTAAATAGTGTGATATTTGGACTGATATCATGAAACCCTGAGCTTGAAAATTGGGCTGGATTATTCTTTGCTTCAAACGTCTTTTCCTAAAGAAGGTAAATATAAGACTCATTCCAGGTAGCTTGGTGCCGACTAAAACAAAGCACAGTGTTCCCAGTGCTCTTGAGGAAGCAGTTGTCTTACTGTCCCCATCCAGCCTGTTTCCCTCCTTGTACTGTAAATATCCTTCCCCTTTCCAGTCCATATTTTAAAAATAACTATATATATTTATCAAGGGAAATATATTAAAGCAAATCAGCTTTTTAGCAGTAAAGAGATTCCTCACTGAAATTTTATATAGCTTGGAAGATATAGTAAGTTTAAGTACATATTATTTTCTAAAATGTGCAAGCTGAAACAGTCCATCCTATATGCAAAATTACATAGCATTTATGTTATTAGATAAATCTAAAATAACAATGTAGAGTTAAAAAAAAATGAATAGCAGCTTAGGGGCAGTAATGCATGCCTGTAATCCCTGCATGTGGGGAGACAGAGGCAGTTGGATCCCTGTGAGTTCCAAAAAAGCCTGGTCTACAAAATGAGTCCAGGACAACCAAGGTTACAAAGAGAAATCCTGTCTCATAAAACCAAACCAAAAAAAAAAAAAAAGAGTAGTATCATTAATATCAACTTAAAAGACATAACTTACTGTTTACATTATTTTTGAGCATACATTGTATGTTTACAAACATTATAACTTCTAAAAGCTACAAATTAACTTTAATAAAATTTACACTGTAAACATTCTTAAATCAAAATGTAATTGTACATCTTGTTGCTCTCCAGTAAATATACTAAAGAAGTGTCAACTTAATTAACTTTTAGTCAATTTTATATTATTTTCCATTATGTCTGTCAATAGCATGAAGCCAAAACTTCTTTGCTCTGTTTCAGATATTAATACTTAATCAGCTACATCCACCACACGTACCTTTTAGAGGCTTATGGTTCATCTCAATACTTGAATCAACACATGGAGTGTTGGAGGCTTTTTCTGAAGCCCTGATGTATGGGGAAGAAAAACAGCTCATTCTAAAAGCAGGCGCATGTTTGACAGAGCCAGCAATGGCCTGGAGCCAGAGCCTTGGGAGATCTGAGATTTCATATCCTGAGAAACCATGCTTGTTCAGCTTACAGGACTTTGGCTATCAGTCTCATGGCTGCTGTGTTCTCAGTCTGTAATGATTTTGAGATACACTGTATTCCTCTTGTATAATATTATTTGGTTGACCTCCCATATCTTGTGCAAGACATCTGGACCCCAAACTTTCTTTTCTTCACTGTCTTCTATACTCTTTACTTTATGACTT
Organism: Psammomys obesus; assembly: GCF_907164565.1. Classification (NCBI taxonomy): domain Eukaryota; kingdom Metazoa; phylum Chordata; class Mammalia; order Rodentia; family Muridae; genus Psammomys; species Psammomys obesus. The sequence continues at coordinate 11,195,607 of NW_026596100.1, read as the reverse complement.
CTCGTCTTCTCTCTTTGGATCCTGTCACTGAAAAATGACTTACTGGTCCAGGTCACTGGAGTGTTGTGTGTAGTAGGTCAAGTTAAATGATAAAACTCTCTGAAGAAGAACTTACACACACCCATGGTTTTGTCTTTATATATTTGCCTACGGATTCCCTACTCAGTAATTTTACCTGCTGGCTTTGCTTTAATTGAAATTTCTTCTCTAAAATAATTGAGAAAAAAAAAAGCCCTTGCATATGACCTCTTTGCTTCGTATCTTATTCACATCTCTTTTGTGTTGTCATTATGCATTATAGTGTCTCTGTAATACAACTCTGAAAAGCACAACTTTCTATACTGGATTATTGTTGTTTAGGTACATAAACATAAAACATCACTGGGCATGAAGTGAGTGGTACCCATTTGATAAAGTAAAAACTAAGATACATCAGAGAAGCTAGACATGAGGGTACCATCCATGACAACCATAATTCTTTTGACTGAAGAAAGATTAATGGACACTTAATTAAAAATTGGAAATCTATAGAATTGCTACATAATTATTTATAAAATTTTTAGATCTATTAAATTATGAGCACAAATTAAAGGTAAAATATACAATAGCCAATTGATTCAGTCCTTTATAAGTATTAATACTTAACAAATAGTAATCACTGAAACAAAATATTTTCTTTCAAAATTATAATTTCATATTGTACATACAAGAAAATAAAAAAAGACAAGAAATAATCAAATAAAATCACAGCTTGTCTAATTTTTTTTCTATTGAGATGTTAAAACACCATGACCAAAACAACTTATAAAGGAAATATTTTATTTAGGAGCTCACAATTCTAGAGGCTTAGAGTCTATGACTATCATGGTGGCAAGCATGAAAGCAGGCAGGCAAGGATGGTACTAGAGCATTTATTGAGGAAAGAGAGAGACTAGAAATGGCATGGACCTTTGAAACCTCAAGGACCACTCCTAGTGACACAACTTCTCCTTCAAAGCCACACCTCCTAATCCATCCCACACAGTTCAACAACAACTGAAACAACAGAAAGCTTACAAATGCATGAAAACTGAACAACTCACTAATGAGTAAAAACATGGGTTAAGGCATAAATTTTAAAAAATAAAACCTGTATATAATTGAATAAAAATTGAAAAAGCAACATCTCCAGACTTAAGGGACACAATAAAAGTGGTTCTAAGATTGACATATTCATAGCACTAAGTGCTTACATAAAAAATTGGGAGAGATCTCAATTTAAAAATATATAATTACACAATGGAATATTACTCATATGTTTAAAAAATGAAATCACAATATACTAGGTAAATGGATGGAGCTAGAAAAAACATCATACTGAGTGAGATAACCTGTAACTCCAAATAAAATATAGTATATATTCACTTATATATAAATGTTAGTTTTTTGTGTTGTTGTTTTGTTTTTGTTTGTTTGGTTTAGTTTTTTTGTTTGGTTGAGACAGGGTTTCTCTGTGTACCCATGGCCGTCCTGGACTTGCTTTGTAGACCAGGCTGGCCTCTAATTTGCAGAGATCCTCCCGCCTCTGCCTCCTTAGAGCTGGAATTACTGGTGTGTTCCACCATGACCAGGATAAATGTTAGCTTTTAAATCTATAAGTAGGCTAAAACCCATATAACTATAGAGATTAGGTATAATGTAAAGTATTGGGGGTGGGGACAGATCTTCTTAGGAGAAATAAATTGGACAGACATTTATGGAGTGGAGTGGGAGTCTGGCATGCAAAAAATCAAACCAAAAGAAGAAGGGTAGTGGGGAACGAAGGGGGAATACAAGGATAGACAGCTATTACTAAGGACCATTTGAAAGTTTGTGTGGAGTCCCAACACAGTAGAAGCTTCCTAAAATATATACATAACTGAAGATGATCTAAGTGTAATTACCAAACAATGAGGGAAATGGAACCCCAACTGAACATCTCTTCTCATGAAATGAAAACTCTATTTCTGGGAGTGAGTTCCATCTAATCAAGTTTTTGGCCTAAAAAGCGGGTCAGTTAAAGGTTGAGTTTGAGGCTTCATAATATACCTCATGTACTAGGTATGCAAGCATTAAAAAATGGCAAGTTGAGCACATTGCATTTGGAGACATATATTTGGTGTACTTCATTTCATTTTTCCTCAAAATAAAAATGACTTGTACTTCCATCTGCTTCACGGAGAATTGAGATAGGTTAACAAGTAGCTAGGGCATAATGAACTGATAACTCAGAATCATGATGATTCTGAAACAGAAAAAGCCAGGAAGAGAGATGTGTGCCTAAACTTGCTCATTTCCTGAAAAATCAACAGTTTCTCTTTTGAAAAATCAAGCACCATTAGTCTTAAGAAGACAAGAGAAATTTCTTTAATTAGATAGTTCATATGTATAAAATGAGAAAAGTTGTTTGCCTTTGATGTGACAAAATTCCTAGGGTGAGGAATCAGATTGCTAACGCAGCTTCTTTGAGATCCATTGCAGAGTTAAAGCTGTCAGCCCCTTCATGGGTAGCATTGCCAGCTCTTTAGTTTGTGTCAGTCCCCTGCACAGCAAGGAGATTTAAGCATAAATCCTAATCTAGAGGGAGGATGGTGGACCGCTCCTTAAAACAGTCAGTATATAACAAATTGCTATCCCTGGATGAAAAATGAGGTCATGAAGATTTAAATGTGGCTAGAAAGAAGAAGGTGATATCTACTCAGGAAAGATACTTAGTGTGAATCCATCTGTGGTAATAGATTAATTGCCTTCATTAGCAAAGATGTTTATCTCACACAAACTGTCAATAAATGTTTCAGATTCACCCCAGAGTGAATTGCTATGTTGGTATAGAAGGTAGAGCCCATTTTAAACAACAACAAAAAAGTACCTACTAAATATATTTCTAAATTTTTCTGTAAATTAAAAGTTTTCTAATAAAATATAATTACTTATCAAGTAAAAATGAGGATCAGAAGAAAAATGCTTTAATCAATCTCAGTACATTTAATAGATCATTTTTATAAGACTCTGTAGTTCAGATGTACATAGATAGATAGATAGATAGATAGATAGATAGATAGATAGATAGATAGATAGATAGATAGATAGAT
>NW_026596100.1:11091673-11192487 GCF_907164565.1 Psammomys obesus | reverse complement strand
GATAGATAGATAGATAGATAGATAGATAGATAGATAGATAGATAGATGAGAGGGGTAAGGTTTGAGTGAACAAAATTGGCCCGTCTGCTTGCATTTTAATCAGATTTTAAGAGAATTAGACTTCTTTACAAATACTTTAATTCATTTTACACCTTCTTGCCTCAGTGTTTTCACATCTTCACTCCAAATACATGACTCCAAACCTTCCTGAGTCCATTATTTCATCTTTAGCATATGTGATGCATACTAGGAAAAAATACTTTAGTTACAAAATATGTATCCTTATATAGTTCCATCTTTTCTTAATATGTGTTGCAACAGGTGGTATTTAATTAAAAACACTGAGTTTTTCAATTAACATTTTTTATATTAATTACAGTTTATTTACTTTGTATCTCAGTTGTTGCTCTCAATCCCACCTTCCCTCCCTCATCTCCTCCCTGCAACTCTCTGCTCTCTAAGTCCACTGATAGGGGAGGTCCTCCTCCCTTTCCATCTTACCCTAGCTTACCAGGTCTCACCAGGACTGGCTGCAATGTCCTCCTCTGTGGCCTAGCTAGGCTGCTCCTCCCAAAGAGGGTGGGGAGGTCTAAAAGCTAGCTACACAGTTCATGCCAAAAGCAGTCCCTGTTTCCCTTACTAGGGAAGCTACTTGGATACTGAGCTGCCGTGGGCTACAGTGAGTTTTATACCCATGATGCTAAACATTTCAGAATCACTTTCTGGTAGTGTGAACTGGATAAATCTGGCCAAGTGCTCTCTGGTGTCTGTATTTGCCGGGAGCCAAAGCTATCTACTAAAGCCAAAGTCAAAGCTATCTAGTGGAGCCAAAGCTATCTACTGACCTAAGTCAATTAGTGAGTCAAAGCTATCTAGTGGAGACAAAAGGTGTTTACTAGGCCAAAGCCAAATAGTGAGCAAAGGTCAATTAGTGAAGACCTTAAGCTATTTAGTGAAAGTTATCTAGGACCCTAACTCATGGGTGATAGACTGTGAGGACATCCGTTTGTTAGAGCATTCGTGAGAAAACATCCCTATGGTATCTTGCAGGTACCCTATTTAATACATGAAAGCACTCTTCCTGTCTCCTGCAGCAGCTAATTACCTTCCCCCCTTTCCTGCCTTTTCCCTATATAAGTTGGGTAAAAATTTCTAATAAACGGAAGCTTTGATCAGACAAACAGACTTGGCTTCCTTCCTTGCGCTTCTAGTCCCCTCCCATTCCTTCCACTCTCCTCCCTTAGGAACCCACGTTGAAGCCCCAAGGGTCGGGGCATGTATTGATAGCTAGCATCAAGTATGCCATAAATGCTTGCATTATATAACCCAGTCGTGGTGCAGATGTGGTCAATGACAGAGAAACTGTTCTTTTCAGTCTGTTGAATATTACAACAAAAAAGAAAAAAAAAATGAGGAGTAAGTATCATCTTAAATTTTGGCAAAAGACTCTGACATTTATTCCTTCATTGGTTCATTCACTTACTAAAAAACAAAACAAACAAATAAACAAACAAAAACTTTCCAGACATTTATGTCTACAGTGAAACCCATGTGCTGGAGCCATGGTTCTCAACATGTGGGTATCGACCCCCAGGTGGACCCACCCAAAAAACTGTGGTCATCTAAGACCATTGCAAAACACAGATTCATAACAGTAGCAAAATTACAGTTATGAAGTAGCAATGAAAGAATTTTATGGTTGGGAGGTAACCACAACTTGAAGAACTGTATTAAAGGGTCACTGTATTAACTGTATTAAATAACTGTATTATAGGAAGGTTGAGACATTGTTGTGGAGGGAAGCTGAAAAGACACAAGAACTTAAATTCTACATTTCTGCCTTTGAAAATAATTTACATTTTAAATCAAAAGAAAAACATGTTTGTTTGTTTTTTAATAGTGATCCTTCTGAAATGTGAGAACACAGGAATGACGGAAAACAATTAGCATCTCTTTTGAACAGACTTGTAGGTGGAGAAGAGTGACGGAAGATGGTTTCAGACAAAAGGAAAACTACAAGGACAGAAGCAGGAATGCTCTGTTTATGCTCAGTTGGTGGGACAGAGGCACTAGTGTGCTGGGAGCAGTGCACAGTGAATGCTTTACACTTAGACTTATGCCATTGACTTAAGGGCAGCTTCATACATAATTTCACGTATGTAATCATAGTATGCACATTGTTGATTTTTCAACCCATCTACAATTTAGTGAATATTTTGTGCTTTTTCTCTCCATAAAAATTAGTTAAAAGGAAATGAAGTAAATTTGAATCAATGTCTCTGAGTATATTCACAAGGCCTATTTTATAATACTGATTTTTAAAGATATTTATTTCTCAAAAATTGCTTTAATAATGTAATTTTAAATTTTATTAGAATTTCATCTCAACACTTCTGTTTTTATTTCAAAATTCACAGTTACTGGGTTACTAAGATGAGTGACTACTTAAAGGTTCTTGATAGTGATGGAGTTCCTGGGTTTGGTCTGAGCAACTCACATGCTGGAAGAAGAGAGCCAAGCCTTACAAGATGACCTCCATGTGTGCTCTGTGCAGGTATGTCCTCCCATCCACACATATATGCACAGGATATAAATGTTAATTATAAAAATAAAAATATTTTTTCTTTCAAGAATTTTAATACGATCTCTTTGAGCCAATGTGTCTTTACATTCTATTTTTTCCTGAAGTGTCAAGGTTATCAGTCTCTCTGTATTCTTTTTCTAAGTCATAAATCCCTTTATATTAATTTGTTTGCAGAAAATAAGACATTAGCTATGTATTAACATAAAGATTAAATTTATTAAATAATTATGTTGAATGTTAAAGCACTTGAAAATTATTACAAATAATTAAAATACTTTAGTTATTTGGCATATCCTTTATCTTAGTCTGCATATAGAAAAACTAAAGCATACAAAGGCTTGCAAAGGCTCTCAGATAAAATCTCTTTCCTTTTTAATTCCTTTTGGCACAAGTTTGTTGTGGCAAAGACCAGAACAAAGACCTTGGGTTCTCAAGAACCCAAGGCACAGTGAAGTGTTTGAGTATTTATCATCTTACAATGAGATACAGGCTAAATGCTGAATACTACATCAGGGCCCCAGAGGCAGATGATATATACAGTTATAAGTCCCAGAGAGAAAGCTGATATTACAGTCTTCTGTGGAGCCTTATTAGAATCCGAAATATTAATTTTCATTAGATTATTAAAATTACTTTTATTTTACTTATTAGTATGTTTAATCGGAAACTTAAAAATTATAATATAAAACATCCATTCGGGTCAAATGTTCTGAGTAAGAATATTTAAATTGTGTATACACATTAATTTTGCTTCTAAATTTCTGAAGAGATTTCATTTCTTTTCCAAGTTGACTCAACAACACAATGGGAAATTAAATAAATAAATAAAATCATCACAATGCAAATTAGAACAACCCTGAGATTTCACCTGACACCCATCAGAATGGCTTAAATAAAAAAAACTCAAGTGACAACAGATGCTGGAGAAATTGTGGAGAAAGGGGAATTCTCTTCCGTTGCTGGTGGGAATGCAAACTAGTACAACCACTTTGGAAATCAATCTGGCACTTTTCTCAGACAATTAGGAACAGTGCTTCCTCAAGATCCAGCTATACCACTCCTAAGCATATATTCAAAAGATGCTCAAGTACACAACAAGGACAGTTGCTCAACCGTGTTTGTAGCAGCTTTATTCATAATAGTCAGAACCTGGAAACAACCCAGATGTCCCTCAGTTGAGGAATGGACACGGAAATTTTCGTACTTTTACACAATGGAATACTACTCAGCAATTAAAAACAAGGAAATCATGAAATTTACAGGCAAATAGTGGGATCTAGAAACAATCATCCTGAGTGAAGAATCCCAAAAGCAGAAAGATACACATGGTATATACTCGCTTATATAGACCTATAAGATAGGATAAACATTGTGAAATCTGTACACCTAAAGAAGATAAACAAGAAAGAGGACCCAGGATAAGATGATCAATTCTCACTTAGAAAGACAAATGGGATGGACATTGGAGGTAGGAGAAAACAAGTAACAGGAGCCTACTACAGAGGGCCTCTGAAAGACTCGACCTAGCAGAGTATCAAAGCAGATACTAAGACTCATACCAAACTCTGCAGAGTGCATAGAATCATAAGAAAGAAGGGAGAGTTACTTTGACGTGGAAAGGATAGGAGCTCCACAAGGATCAAATATATCAGGGCACAGGAGTCTTTTATGAGACTGTTTCTCCAACCAAGGACCATGTATGGATATAACCTAGAACCTCTACTTGGATGTAGCCCATGGTAGCTCAGTATCCAAGTGGGCCCTAGTAAGGGGAACAGGGACTATTTTTGACATGAACTCAATTATAGGCTCTTTGAGCCTCCCTCACCTCCCAAAGGGAGGAGCAGCCCTATTAGGCCACAGAGGATGACTTTGCATTCAGTCTTGAAGATACCTGATAAACCAGGGTCAGAAGAAAGGGGAGGAGGTCCTCCACTATCAGTGGACTTGGAAAGGGGCATGGGAGGAGATGAGGTAAGGAGGGTGGGATTGAGAGGGAATGAGTGGGTGGGATACAGCTGGGATACAAAGTTAATAAACTGTAACTAATATTAAAAAAGTAAAAAATTAAGCTTAAAAAATCATCACAATAGAGTAAATTACTGGTATTTATTTTTTTATTGAAAGTGGATTATTTATGTTATATTAGCCATATAATATAAGATAAACATACTAAACTCTACAGACCTAAAGAACCTAAATGACAAGGAGGACCTTAGGAAAGATGCTAAGTCTTCACTCAGAAGAGAAAACAGGGTAGACACTGGAAGCTGTAGAAAAGAGAAAACAGGACTGGAGCCTACCACAGACATCCTCTAAAAGATTCCAACCAGCAGGAGGTTGAAGAAGATGCAGAAACTCACAGCCAAACTCTAGCGAGAGTGCAGGGAGTCTTATGGAAGAAGGTGGATATGAAAGGACCCAGAGGGAACAAGAAGCACTCAAGGAGACCAGTGAAGCAAAAAATAACAAACAAACAAACAAACAAAAACGGGCCCAGGGGCACTGCAGAGACTGACGCATCAATCAAATCCTACACATAGAGAGGACCTGCATCCCTGCTCAGGAGTAGCCATAGACTGCTCAGTCCTCAGAAGTAGCCCATAGACTGCTCAGTCCTCAGAAGTAGCCATAGACTGCTCAGTCCTCAGAAGTAGCCCATAGACTGCTCAGTCTCCATGTAGGTTCCCTAGTAAGGGGAAAAGACAGTCTCTGACATGAACTCTGTTTCTTGTTCCTTGATCACTTCTCCCTAGTGGGACAACCTAGCCAATCTGCAGAGAAAGAGGATCCAGGCAGTCCTGATGGGACCTGATAGGCTAGGGTCAAACAGTAGGGGAGGAGGATTTCCCCTATCAGTGGACTAGGGAAGAGGGATAGAGAAGGAAGAAGGAGGGAGGATGAAAACGGGAGGAGATTAGGGAGGGGGCTGCAACTGGGATACAAAGTGAATAAATTATAGTTAATAGTAATAATTTATGAAAGAGAAAAATGAAAGTAGATTATTTTTTCATACATTTTACTCTGATTGTGGTTCCCCTCCTTAACTTCACCAAGATCGTCCCCTCTTGCCTACCCATACAAATTAACACCCTTTTACTCTCATTAGAAATTAGCCATCTAAAAATTTAAAAATAATAAAATAAAGCAGATTAAGTAAAAGCAATCAAACCATAATAGGACAAAACAAACAAACAAAAGAAAAAGAGAAAGGCACAAGAAATAGACACAGACACTTAGATACACCGATTCTCACACATAGGAAGCCTATAAAATCAAAATAAGAAACTAAAATATATATATATTAGTTATATATATATATATATATAATATATAAGCAAACATTCAGAAGGTATATAAAGAATAAAGAAAGAAGTTGTGATAGAAAGTATTATAAAACAAAACTTTATTCTTGAACCTAAACTGTATAAGCTTTTTTAGAAATGGAGTTGCTATGAGAACAGCTGATCTCACAACCACAGATGATGTTTGGCATTCTACAGAAAGTATAGAGAGAGCTGAGACATAATGAGTATTTCTTTCTCCTTCAGTCCACTAACTGGTAGTCTCTTACCAAATGCTCCAAATCACATTAAACCTTGTGTGCTATCCAGAAGTAGATAATGAGTGTATCACCATTTCTTTCCTCATGATCCAATTCACTTCTAAAAAAAAAAATGCTTGGTATCTGAAAAAAGGTACGTACCATTTCCATGTATTGCTCACATTATTATTGCTGTTATAAAGAACATCTAACATAAACAATTTAAGGGAGGAGAGATTTATTTTGGTTTATGGTTTTAGATCATTCAGTCTGTGTTTATTTGGCTCCAAGTATTCGGACAGATCATCACCATGTAAGAGCATGTGGCAGAGGAACTTCTTTACCTTGTGTGAAAGAGAGATTGAGAGAGAGAGAGAGAGAGAGAGAGAGAGAGAGAGAGAGAGAGGATAAGGAGAATGAGGGTAAAGGGGAAAGAGAAGACAGAAGGGAGGAGACATATGAGTTTTGCACAAGGTCTACCAATAATCAATTACTAGGTACTTCTATCATGTAATCATCTAGCTGTATTTTGACCTCTTCATGTTTCCAGAACGTCACCAAATAGCCATCATCCAAAACAAGAGCCTTTGGGGGACATTGCACATTTAAGTCATCCCTCTTGACTTGTTGCTTGAATTACTCTGTATATTGCATATAGTATATGAGCAATTGCAAGTTCTGGATTAACATGTCTGCATTCTTGCTTACACCTTGTTCAAATGACTTTCATACTGAAGAGGTAAAATGCCCATCAGCATTTATTTTTCATTAACTGGGAAGACTATCCTTTAGATGGTTCTCCTTACTCTTTAGCGCTTAAATGACTTGTTGCTTGACAAACGTTACAGGCTTTCTAGTTATGTCCTGGACTATCGACGCAGGAATGCTCTTTTCGTGAACTGGCACAGTGGCATTACTATAAGGTACAGAGCGAGGTGCAATAACTTCAAGTATAATTCTAAAGCTTAACAAACATATCTTTTTTATACTCTCATGCTTTATGTATTGACATTTGCTGGTGAGGATATCTCCATTTGCCAATGTTTGATACTTTATTTATCACTCAGTGGATTCTCTAAAATATTCCTAGCTGAAACGGTGGACTGTATAAAGGAGTGCTACCAGTAACTGGAATATTTTTCCCTCTTCTTTTATCCCTTATTCCTTTCTCTATATTTTTGTTTATGTATTCAGTATTTATTTAAGAATAAATTATGTTTATGGTTTTTGGAAATTGTTTTGTATAGCTAGAAGCCTCTTATTTAAGTAAAATGAAACACACATGTAAATATACAGTCTGGAATTGTACAAAGAGTTAAATTTGATTTAGTTAAGAAAAGTATTAATGTGAAAGATTTATAACTTCAGTATAAGTTCAATCTACTATGGCTATTATTTTTACATTTTGTGTTATTTTAAGTGCTTTGGTTTCTGGAATTCATGCTGTCATTGTGAAACATTTTAATTAAGTGATATCTGAAAAATGTAACACATTTGAGTAATATAGCAAATAAGAACTATACCATTCTTTCTAAATTAATAAATTTATCAATACAAAAACAGAGATTTTTCTCATCATATGCCAAATGAGAGTCACAAGTAAAGTCCAACAAAGTCATTTTGAAGCTAATCTACAAAACAATATGAAACAAAACAAAACACCAGGTTTGGTGTAAAACTTTCTACAAACTCAGTTGCTCTCTGCTGCATGGCTTTTGTCTATTTCCATACTTTTTCTTACTAAGAGAATCTCTTTTGTCAATTTATCTTTAAAATATGATCTGGGCATGAGTTAATTAGTCACATATTTAAATGCTTTAATTCTTCTCATTGTCTTTCCCTTTGTCTGTGTCATCTTTCATTAGGAAAAGTCAATCATTGAAATATCTTCAAATTTATTTTCTGTAATTTTATGACTACTGCTTCCTTTGTGTTACATTTAAGGAAACACTGCCTGGCTCAAGATATACGTTTCTATTTATAGTCTCCTACATTTGCTTCCCAAACTCAATTGTCTTGTTTGTCATTAGATGTTAGATGTTCAATCTGCCTGTGGTTTTTATAGCTGGTTTAAATAGTGGTGAAAATATAATCTTTTCTTTATGGATACCAGTCTGTCTTAGTTTCACCTACGGAAAACTGTCCTTTTTTCATACATTTTCTAATTTTGCACTTTTTCTTCCTAACATGCTATTTCATTTTATACCCATATTCTTTTTTTAGCATATTCTTTGATTATTTCACTTACACAGGTGTTTGGCTATTTATCACAGTTTTAAGAAGTTAATATATACATGTGAGTCTTTCATAAATACTGCAAGTTTAGAATGGACATTTGCAGAAAGGATGCAACTCTATAGAATGATGTGGTGGGCAGAGATAATTAGCATCTTCTCCATCCTCTTGTCTTTCTTCCTGATCTATGTACCCTGGGTGTGTGAAAATGAACTAGATGAACCATAAGACTTTGTGTATAACTCATCTAACTCTGCTTACAGTTTATTAATGAGCTGAAATACAGAAGATTAGAAGGACTGAAAACACAGAGAATGTCCTGTGGTATTCTTGAGATCCAATATGAAATAATTCATTTTTTTGTTTTTTTTTTTTTGTTTTTTTGTTTTTTTGTTTTTTTGTTTTTTTTTTTTTGTTTTTATTGGGAGACAGTAAACATGATGGTTGATAATTGAATCCCTGACTGAAGGACTAGACTTAGTTTTTATCTTTCTAATTCTGTTATAAAATAGGTTGCACACCTTTGGCCTTCTTTCACAGTTCATTCCGGGTTTTTCTACAAACTTAATATAGAACATTTTTTAATATATCTAAATTTAGATAAGAAACTTTATTCCCAAGATTTCCTTAGTTCAGGAAAAACTAAAGCAAACTCTTTTCTCTGAATGCACCTGAGTAAAGGAGAAACAACACAATTCTATAGAAGAATGGATATACTCAGCATCAGGAGATTGTCTCAATCTAACAAATTACCACAATACCTAACAGAAATGCATTACTTACAGTCAGGAGGCACGAACATCCAATATTTGTCATCTGCTAAAAACCTGCTTAAGGTTCTTTCATCTTCTGGTTGTGTCCTCACACCATGGTAGGTCTCTGTTATGGAGATACTAATTCAATTTATGATGACTCATTCTGCCTAATGCCTTGACAAAGGCCTTTTATCCAGATAAAATCCAGATAACAGAGTTCTGGCAATTAAGTTTCCACATATAATCTTAGGGAGATGGCATCAATAGTCTATAACAGTCTCCCTCAGTCTCTCCAGTCACACAAACACACACACACAAAATGTACTCACTATTTTCTTTGTGAGTCCTTATTCAAACTTCCCAATTCACCCAGTTAGCACAAGGTAATTACCATATGCACCACAAAACCTTGTGGCCTCTTATTATCTCATTCTGTAGCCACTTATATATTTTTAGTTATTTCTACAGCTGCACCTTCACCTCTCAGTGACAGGTTTTAACTTTGTCTTTCCATGCTACTGTAACAAACTGCCATATTCTGAATGGTTGAAATAACAGAAAATGACATAAGGACAGAGGGAGGATGGGCTTTAGCATATTCATTAAGGTGATAATCACATCTATGTGATTCTTCCTTTATGACTTAACCAACCCTCAAACATCTTACTTCAAAGCACTATCACACTGGGCATTAGGTTTTGTCCGATAGGGGACATACACGCTCATTTCAAAGCAAAAATAAAGTTGAAAATTTTAACTGTTGACTCCAGAATCCTGTTGTTCAGAGGCCAGGTTAAATACCTGAAACACTTGGTGCATTAGGGAGAGCATCTGTCTCATAAATAACTGAAACATTTCAAGCTTTTATGGGGCAACATTACAACTGTGTTGGTAGAAAAGAAGGAGTAGCATTGAAACACTAATGCTATTAAAATAATCGAATTTGTTAAACACTTTGGTGTCATCGCATAACTTCTGTTCATTAACTGGCAAATTTATTCATATACTTGTCAGCTGTTCTCCCCTGACTGTGATTAACCACATCAAAATCAGTACATAATGAATTGATTTACAATCCTAAACTTAATCCATGTTTCCAGGAAGAATTTTATTGATTAACATTTGCCATTTTAATATTCACTTATGCATATTTTTAAATTTGTCTTGTTATTTAATGGGCAGTCTTATAGCCGAAGGTGATCTTGAAGTTATTCATGTCCTTGAACTCCAGATTCTTCTGCTTTCACCTCCAAAATTCAAGGATTAAAGACCCAGTACTCATCAACAATTTTAATATTTATGAAAGAGATAGTACTTAAAAGAAAGATAATATTGATTCTCTCCCTTTTGCTATTATTCTATGTCCACCTAAGTAAATAATAGATCTGAGTGCTTTATATAATAAATAATTAGTGCTAAAAGAAGATGATTCATGTTGAAGTGAAGCTAATGTCTGTGCCAAAAATAAGGACAGACAATAAAAGATAAACTTCAAATTTTAATATTAAGCTCTTGAAAACCCAATCTTTTTCTGCTATCTAGATTTTTTGAAGGGACAAAATTTTAGATTAAATGGAAGGCTTTTTCCAAATATAAACTATAAGAAATAATTTTGACATTAGATTGCCAAACTGTTAAAAATGTAATAAATAGTAAATTTTAAAAGATTTAATGTATGATAAAATTTTAAATTATATTAAAATAAATACCTTCTCTACTTAAAGAATAATAGTAGATAAATGAGAAAAATACATTACTTGCTATTTTGGTTTTCAACTTACCTCTAACATTAACAATTTAAAAATAAAAGATAAATAACAACTTTTAAAGTATTGAATTCCATTATGGTCAGAAATTTGATAAAATATGATTTATTGTTTTTTCATAAGATAACTTATCATTTTGTTGACAATGATTTATGTGAAAATAAGTTTTTATAAAAAAAACTGATAAAGTTGAAACAAAGAATCTATATTAGTTTTAAAGTTTTATATGCATTCTTTCAAGTTACTCTTCCTGAGAACCTATTATATTAGGGAGGTTAAATGCAATGTTGTTAATATCAAGATATTTACACTACCAAGTTTGAACTATGTGTTCCAAAATGAACAAAGGGTAATATAATTAAATGTTTGCAAATATACAATTCTTTGGCACCATTTTTCCTATGGATCCAATATTTTATACCATAGCTTATTATGACTCTTCCATTTCCTTCCTATATTATTTGCTCCTGAGTATGAGTACATACTGTTCATAGAAATTCATTATACTAGTGCTATTTGCCTCAGAAATAAATGAATGATGTGCATTCTGTACTTATCTGTAAATATCTTTACTTCCAGGGCTTTCAGTAGCAGGGAAATATGCAAACTTTGGCTAACTTTGCTGTCAATGAAATACTGGATTACAGTGACCTTATCTGCCTGAAAAAGGTTTTGTTCCATCATATTCACTTTAGAAAAAAGTGAGCCACTGGAAAATTCTTTTCTATTAAGTTAGAAGATGAAGGAGACCAATATGGGAGCATCTTTCATTTTTCTCTTTTTTTTAAATCAAGTATAAAACTGAGTCTTTTTCTTTTATTGATTCGCAAAACTATCCATCCAATATAGCTTTCAGAGGATATTTATCAACACAATAATAAGCCTCTTACCCATTAGCAGTCAGTCATTCCCAGCTACTATTCTCAACCCTGGAAGCCCTTAATAAATCTTCTGTGTATATAAGCTTACCCATCCTAGGGATTTAACATAAATATAATCATAAAATATATTTAAAAATATATTTATGAGTTTTGTATTTTATTTTATTTTTTGTTACTAACAAGTGGTCATACCTGAAACCATAAATATACAAATAATATTATATGTACTTATAAGATTATATTTACATATTTAGTAATAAATTGAAATATGTGTATATATACACAAAATTAGACAAAGGCCATGTATTTAAGAGGATGGTAGGGAAGGTTATGGTTGGTGTTGGAGGGATGAAAAGAAAATGGGTAAATAATATAATTATGTCTTAATTAAAAACTATTTCACTTCTGAAAGCCTCTACCCTGCAGGGTATCAAGGTAGACGCTGAGACTTATAGCCAAACTTTGGGCAGAGAGCAGGGAATCTTATGAAAGAAGGGGGAAATAGTTAGACTTGGAGAGGACAGGAGCTCCACAAGGAGAGCAACAGAACCAAAATCTGGGCACAGGGGTCTTTTCTGAGACTGAAACTCCAACAAAGGACCATGCATGGAGATAACCTAGAACCCCTGCATGGATGTAGCCCATGGCAGTTCAGTGTCCAAGTGGTTTCCCTAGTAATGGGAACAGTGACTGTCTCTGACATGAACTCAGTGGATGGATCTTTGATCAACTCCCCCTGAGGGGAAATCAGCCTTACCAGGCCACAGAGGAAGACAATGCAGCCACTCCTGATGAGACCTAATAGACTAGGATCAGAAGGAAGGAGAGGAAGACCTCCCCTATCAGTGGACTTGGGGAGGAGCATGGATGGAGAAGGGGGGAAGGTAGGATTGAGAGGGGAGGAGTGAGGGAGCTACAGGGGGGATACAAAGTGAATAAACTGTAATTAATAAAAATTGAAATTAAAAAATGTCAAAAAAAACCCCACTTTCCCTTTCTTTGTACTTTACTGCAGATTTGTAATGGCTAATCATAGCTCTCAACTTTGACTACCGCGTACACCTGTGAGGGATTCTTCTTGGTTGGAACATTTGAGGTGAGAGACCCACAGTTAAACTTGATCATTTAGATCAGAAGACTCACCCTAAAATCTGGGTCACGCCTTCTGGTGGCAGTCATCAAAAAAAGACATTAATAAAATAATCCATTGGTTTTTGGCTGCTTGTCCTCAATTTCACTGGCAAGTTCATCTCTCCTGTTCCTAGTGAAATCTGGTTAAAATCTGCTTCTTTGGGATTCTAATGTGGGCTGAAAACTGGACTGAGACTCCCTTAGCATACCAGCCCCAGATTGGGACTGTTAATACACCAACCTTATTAACTTAACAACTACTAGATCCTTGATCTTTTTCTCATGAGACAGCCATTGTTGGACTGATTGGTGGATCTCAGCCTGTTAGCAACTCTAGTAAATCCCATGTAAACGTTAGTTCATTCTATTACTTTTGTTCTTTTAGAGAACCCCTTCTGAAGATAAGGTAAGTCAGAGATGGGTGGATAATTTATGATTATCTGTCTTGAATAATTTCCATGGGCTTAAAGCTGGAGAAGTGTTTCTGGTTGTCAGGTGCTTGGCTCTGGGATGATTAAGGCAGAAAAATACTATTTCTTCTGTTGTAGATGAAATGGATGAGCTCTGGGTTAAAGTCATATTAAGGCCATGTTCTTTACTCTGGCACTGTTACTATCTTTAAGAATTGACTAGACATTGAGCATTTAGAATGATTCTCAAGATGTCAAAATAATAATTCATTGGAGACTTTTACATTGTATTTCTTCAGCAGGGAATTCTTATCAAATTGGTAAAGTGTCTTTTGATCTTCCTTCTGGAGTACAGTCTGTTTTATTTTGGGGGGGTTAGCTTTTTGTCATAGTGCTATTTCAATATGGGCCTTTCTCTCTGTTTCTTATCTCTTTCTGAACTCTTGGCTTTGGGATCCTAACAGTTTGACCCCACCTACTCTGTTTTCTTTAATGCTTCTAAAAACCAACTTAACCCAGTTTTATATCTGGTTTATAAATTTTAGAGTTCATGTCAAGCTGTTAAATCTTGGTGATAGAATTCTGTTGTATCTTGGTAAAAGTTGATCAATACAATTTATCTTATGCTGGCTCTGAGTACAGTCTCATGCACATTCTCTCAGTGGCCACTGGTAGTTGTTATTCAGTCCTGAAGCTATTTCATTGTATACATTATCCTTTTGACTCAAGCTGTGTGATATTGTAGTTTAATATTTGTTATTAATTAGAATGATAGGGAAAGATGAAATTGTCAGACACTGCCTCATATGAAGCCTTCATGTTGCCTTTAAGTAAGGGAGTTATAACATCTTAATAAAAATGGGTGAGTGACTAAGTTTTGAAGTTTAAGAGCTCTGTTTAACTGTGATTGAGTTTTCATTTTGGTAAGAGGGTCCCACTTTCCTACTGTAGACTTGACCATCATTGAAGACACCTTCTGGGACTAAAAATTATCACAAGGAGGACCCTAGGGAAGATGCTTGATCTTTACTCAGAAGGTCAAACAGAATAGACATCAGAAGTAGGAGAAAAGAAGGAACAGAGGACCCCTGAAGACTCTACCCAGCAGGGTATCAAAGCAAATGCTGAGACTCATAGCCCAACTTTGAGCAGAGTGCAGGGAATCAACCAAGGACCAGACATGGAGGACCGAGACCCTCTGCTCTGATGTAGCCCATGGGCTACTCAGTCTCAGAGCGAGTTCCTTATAAGGGGAGCAGGGGTAGTCAATAGCATGTACTTGGTTGCCTGCTCTTTGTTCACCTCCCTTTGGTGAGGTGGACTTACCAGGCCACAGAGAAAGAGAATCCAGACAGTCCTGATAAGACTTGATAGGCTAGGGTCAGAGAGTAGAGGAGGAGGACCTCGCCTATCAGTGGACTACGGAAAGGATATGGGGGGGGAGGAAAAGGAGGAGTAGTTGGTCCATGTAGTTGGAGATGAGTGAGGAGCCACAGCCAGGATACAAAGTGAATAAATTGTAATAAATAATAATAATAATAATTTAAAATTATAACAAACTATAAGATTTGCTATGAAATTGGTAAAACAGAAAATTCAGACAGACAGCCCTAGAAATATCATTGTTTTCCAGAGACTAACTACGTATCCCTGGCCCTAGATTGCCTCACTATTGATGCTTATTTTTGCATGAACATTATTGTATTCCACAAAAATTTCCATTGTAATATGAACAAACTATAAATTTTTATGAACGATTATCATTTTAGAAACAAATTTTTGAGTAATCTTAGGTGAACAATATTACTTTATTCATAATTTCTACACCATTTTTAACCTATTTTTCTTTCTACAGGTATCATAGTCAGCCCCGAACTAGATTCAAATTTCTACAGATGCTCATCTATCCTCAGCCAATTTGTTGATTAGGAAAGAAAATACAAATAAAAATGGCTTCTGGGTTAAGAGTCTTCTGAAGAAATAGTAGCAGACAAAATAACAATAGACAAAAAGTAAAGAATACACAAGGAATATTGTGGTCTGCTATTTAAGTCTGCAGAGCTCAGGAATCCAAACAGGTCAAAAGGAAAAATGTACAGGATGTAATGAAAAAGAATATATAAAGAATAAGTGCATACACTAAAGGCTCATCTTTGTAAATATGTGCATGCATATATTTAGTTGTGTGCATGCATATAACTTTTAATCTTGTATATGTACTCTATAAAGAAAAACAACTGAGAGATGTATTCCTTTCAAATAAGAACCTTGAAGTGATGTCTTTGAAATGTGGTTCTTAAATGCCCTCCTATCTAAATTAAGGGGGGAAAGGTAAAAGGCAATATTTTAGTCTTTGAGAATCTTGGTCACACCATGTTTCCTTCCCCATCATTGTAATTTGGAGCTGTTCTTTTTTTATTGTATTTGTGTAATATAGAGGTTTTGACCATAGAACCTAATGTAAATACTTTCATAATCTTTTTAACCCACCAAACCCAAGGCTCTCATTACTGACTTTTTATATCATAATGTTCTTTTTCCTGAATTTTCAATAAATGTAAATTTTAAATCATGGAAGTCATTTACTCAATAAAAAGCAAAATACATTTAATGCTTGTAGTCCTCAAAAGAACCACTGAAAATAGATCTCAATTTCCCTTATAGCATTCATTTCTCTTTGTAAGGCAAAGAAGCCACACTGTGAAAAATACAGGTGCCTGAAGGCTGCTCTTACAAAAGACCATTAGCCTCAGGAAGTAGAAAGTGCTGAGAAATATTTTCTTTTCTCTGATTTACACTCAGGTGCGTCTTTCTCTCTATGTATCTTCTCAGATGCTTTCTGATTCATTGTCACTTAAAGGCTGACAGCTAAATGCTGCATGTGGTACTTCTGAATTTTAAAGAAAACTAAAGCTTTATTATTATTATTATTATTATTATTGTTGTTGTTGTTATTGTTATTATTATTGTTGTTGTTGTCTTCTGTGGTGCTCTTTGGTGATGCTTTATGCCAGAGCCAGCCAGCAGAGTCAAACGGTTCTTGAGTCGGGAGTGAGGATTAAAATTAATAAAATAAACACACAGCACACAGGAAACTTTTTTTTTATTAATTACACTTTATTCATTTTGTATCCCCCCATAAGCCCCTCCCTCCTCCCCTCCCGATCCCACTCTCCCTCCCCTTTCTGCATGCATGCCACTCCCCAAGTCCACTGATAGGGGAGATTCTCCTCTCCTTTCTGATCTTAGTCTATCAGTTCTCATCAAAAGTGGTTGCATTGTCCTCTACTGTGGCCTGGTAAGACTGCTCCCCCCTCAGGGGGAAGTGATCAACGAGCAGGCCAATCAGATTATGTCAGAGGCAGTCCCTCTTCCCATTATTATGTAACCCACTTGGACACTGAACTGCCATGGGCTATACCTGTGCAGGGGTTCCAGGTCATCTCCACGAATAGGCCTTGGTTGGAGTATGAGTCTCTGGGAAGTTCCCTGTGTTCAAATTATCTTGTTCTGCTGCTCTGCTTGTGGAGTTCCCGTCCCCTCCAGCTCTTACTATTTCCCACTTCTTACATAAAATTCCATTCACTCTGCCCATCAGTTGGCCTCAACAGCCACAGCAAAAGGCAGGCTGCCTCAGTAAGCAGTGCAAGTAGCAAGTCTCAAGTCTCTGCCTCCTCTTCTGCCTCCAGCCCTCTGACCTCTTTATTTGTGAGGAGTTTCTTTTAGCCAGTAAAACATCTCAGAACAATTAGCTAATTTCCACAAGGAGCCTGAGAAAGAGGTGTGACCCTCACAAGCTATCCCATCTGCTGTCACAAACAAAAGGAGATGGACTTGCAAGTTCTTGTCTGCCATTAGTAAAGGCCTGCTAAAAGCCATCTCTCCACCAAGATTTAAATATCAAAGCAGGCCGCTGGAGTCACGGCTCCCAACAGCTTTATAATGTTTGTTTTTAGAGCAAGGATAAGATTTCTTCAGGTAACTAGTTCTTACTAACATATTTAACATGATCATTTCTTCTTGTCAAATGAAGAAAAGTCTGTTTTAAATAATTCCTGGTATCAAATATATGAACAATATTTTGCTGAAAATATTGTTGCAGAGAATGATGTGTGGAAGAATAAGAATTCAAGGATTTTTTTTCCTAGCAAGTATCTTATACTAATAATTAAAGTGTTGTGTAATAAGGAAAGTTCAACCAGCTTGTGCATACCAAATTCTTGTGAAAACATAATTATGCACCACTCAAGCATACTGAAAACATAAAAATCTAAACTCCCAAACAAGCTGTCATAAACACATTACCTTTTTATCTTTGCTAATGAGAAATCAAATAGTGTATTTTAACAAAATATGTATTTGCTGGTTTCAACCAAAGAAAAAAAGTGTTCCGCAAGTAATTTGCTTATCAAATATTTACTTGTGGCTTAACCATGTTTCAAAGATTAAACAACACTGGTCAGTGAGAAGAATAGCCTTGTTTGGAGCTGCTATGCTTTTAGCAGTGTTCTAAACATATTTCATTTTCTAAGTATTTCTCTTCTGATTGATAATTCATTTGGACTGATAATTATCATGATAAAAACATATCATGAAAACCTCCAATAAGTAAATTCTAGATTTGTGACTATTTGCTATATATGACAGCTGACCAAAGTTAATTCAACAAAGCATACCATGTGACTTTTTATAAAGCTCATTATCAGAAATGAATAATCATATACACAGACATTTGATATATGATTCAGTTTCTTGGGGCTAGGTTCTTTCATAGAAGTGTTTATGTCTGGGCATGTGCATACACATACATAAATGTACATTATACATATATATATACATATGTGTGTATGTATAATGTTTACAAGAAGCAAATTTTATATCTAAACATGGTACATTCATAGGTACCATTATGTTTCATTTAACCTTAAGAGCAATGGAATAGATCTGTCTTGCATTAACTTGGCTTGCATTAACTTGCATTAACTGTATATAAATGGTTTCCTACTCACTGTTTTGACAACTGTTCATACATTCACTATTTTCTTCTCTACTATTAACAGGATTATTTTCTTTGGAAAGATTATTTTAATCTTGTTTTTCATTACCTAAAATGTAAGAGTCACTGGATTGGTTATAAAGAAACCTGGGTGTTAAGGTAAGGGTGTCACAGTAACCTGTGCCTTAATCTCCCAAGAGTTCAGTTTGCAGCCAGTCCTGAAGATACCTGATAAAACAGGGTCAGGAGGTCCTCCCCAATCAGTGGACTTGGAAAGAGGAAGGGAGGAGATGAGGGAGGGAGGATGGGAATGGGAGGGAATGAGGGAGTAGGATACAGCTGGGATACAGATTTAATAAGATGTAACTAATAATAAAAAAATAAATAAAATTTGCTTTAAAAAAAAGAGTTCAGTTTTTTTTTTTTTTTCATCTATGAAACAAGAGAAGTTTCCAGGGTTTTCACACTAAGTATAAAGCAAACATTTAAAGTTTTATGGCTTCCATATTTTCTTATTTACAAATATGAATACAACGTGGATGGAATTCAGACAAAACCTCTTCCCCTTTCTGTTCTTTTTTTCTCTTTTGTACTTCACAACTTCTAGAAAACCCATTTCTCTTTTCTAGAAAACAATACACTCATGTCTATAGATAACTTAGAGTATTTGCAAGCTAACCTTAAGGTTGCACAGGTATTGTTAATGTGTCTATCATTTGTAGTCAGCTTATTTTCTGCTAGTGAAATGTTAACAGGGACTTTTTTATAAAATGTCCAATATCCTAGCTTTTTATCTTCTGAGATTTCTTCCCTGCCTGCACTCTCACTTGCACTATATTTCAAGACTACTGACTCTTCCTTACTCTTCAAATGTGCTCCTATTTTTAATTTACAGTTAATCATGTTGTCCATTATCCAAAATGCTTGTCTCCCAACAGACTTCACTAAAGCACAGCAACTGTTTTAACTTCTGTTCAAAACTTTCTATTTAAAAATATATTAATTATTTATGGGTTTTATATTGACTGGTAACTCAATTTTCCCTTCCATTATAGTCTAGGGGGCAGCTATGTAAGCATAGGATATTGCCAGAAAAATTGAAATAATAGACGAAGTAAACAAAAAGAATTTGTTAAATAATGAATTTGATTATCTTAAGACAAAATAAACCTTTCACTTACTAAGTAGAATCCCATGAAAGAGTTCTAATTGTTTTGTTGTTTCCAAGAAGAAAAGCTGCAATTTTGATAATCCACTACTGCAACATGTGTAATTATGCAGAAAGAAACACCCAGCCAGGATTTTGCATCAGAATCTGAAAATGTTCGAATCTTCCTCAATATGATAACTTGCCATGTTGATAGCATGGCCTTGATGTTTAAAAGGTTTTACCTGATAAGTGGAACTATCAGAGTTCTTTAGCCATGTAAATGTATTGTAGATTTCACTCTTAAATGTCATGGTGCCTCATTTGTAAGAACTGTAAGTGATTATCCTGAGTGACGTAACCCAGAAGCAGAAAGACACAAAGAATATACACTCACTTATAAGTGGATATCAGCTATATAATATAGGATAAACATAATAAAATCTATAGTCTTAAAGAAGCTTAAAATCTATAGTCTTAAAAACGACAAGGAGGATCCTAGGGAAGACGCTTAATCCTCATTCAGAAGCACAAACAGGATAGATATTGGAAGTAGGAAATGATAGGGAACAGGACAGGAGTCTTTCACAGGAGGTCTCTGAAAAAAAATTTACTCAACAAGGTATTGAAGCAGATGCTGAGACTCAGAGCCATACCTTGGGCAGAGTATAGAAAATCTTATGGAAGAAGGGGAGATAAAAGATGTGGAGGAGATAGGAACTCCACAAGGAGACCAACAGAGCCAAAAAATCTGGGCTCATGGGGTCCTGTAGAGACTGATCCTCCAACCAATGGCAATGCATGGAAAGGAAATAGACGCCCTGCTCAGATGTAGCCCATAGACAGCTCAGTCTTCATGTGGGTTCCCTAATAGGGAGAAGAGACAGTCTCTGACATGAACTTAAATATAATTTAAAATATTAATTTCTCATTAGATCATTACGATTACTTTTATTTTACTGAATAGTATGTTTGATCAGAAATATCTTAAAAATTGTAATATAAAACATCATATTAAGGTCAAGTCTTCTTATTAAGATTATGTAATTTGTGTATACACATTAATTCTGTTTCTAAATTACTGAAGACATTTCATTTCTTTTCCAAATTTATTAAACAAATAATGAAAAATTAAGTAAATAAAAAAATCATAGCAACAATCAATAAATGGGACTTCATGAAACTGAAAACCTTCTGTAATGCAAAGGACACCGTCCTCAGAACAAAACGACAGCCTACAGATTGGGAAAGGATCTTCACCAACCCTCTATCTGACAGAGGATTAATATCCAGTATACATAAAGAACTCAATAAGTTAAACAGCAAAAAATCAAGTAATCCAATTAAAAAAAGGAGTACAGAGCTAAACCAAGAATTCTCAATAGAGTAATATCGAATGGCAGAAAAACACTTAAAGAAATGATCAACCTCATTAGCCATCAGGGAAATGCAAATCAAAACAACCCTAATATTTCACCTTACCACCCATCAGAATGGCTACGATAAAAAACTCAAGAGACAACACATGCTGAAGAGGTTGTGGAGAAAGAGGAACCTTCCTCTACTGCTGGTGGGAATGAAGACTTGTACAACCACTCTGGAAAGCAATCTGGCGCTTTCTCAGACAACTAAGAATAGCATTTCCTCAAGATCCAGCTATACCACTCCTAGGCATATGCGCAAAAGAGTCTCAAGTACACAATAAGGACATTTGCTCAACCATGTTTGTAGCAGCCTTATTTGTAATAGCCAGAAGCTGGAAACAGCCCAGATGCCCCTCAGTGGAGGAATGGATGCACAAATTATGTTATATCTACACAATAGAATATTACTCAGCAATAAAAACAAGGAAATCGTACCTAAACCTCACAAAGACTCAACAAAGAAAGAGAATTTCAGGCCAATCTCCCTTATAAACATTGATGCAAAAATACTTAACAAAGTACTTGCAAATCGAATCCAAGAACACATAAAAGATATTATCCACTATGACCAAGTAGGCTTCATCCCAGGTATACAGGGTGGTTCAATATATGAAAATCCATCAATGTGATCCACCATATTAACAAACTGAAAGAAAAAACCACATGATAATCTCCCTAGATGTTGAAAAAACATTTGACAAAATCCAACATCCATTCATGTTTAAAGTATTGGAGAGATCAGGGATACAAGGCACATATCTATACATAGTAAAGGCGATATACAGCAAGCCTATAGCCAACATCAAACTGAGCAGAGAGAAACTTAAAGCAATCCCACTAAAATCAGAGACAAGACAAGGCTACCCACTCTCTCCATATATCTTCAACATAGTGCTGGAAGTCCTTGCTACAGCAATAAGACAGTTGAAGGAGATCAATGGGATACAGATTGGAAAAGAAGTCAAATTATCACTATTTGCAGACGATATGATAGTATACCTGAGTGACCCCAAAAACTCTACCAGGGAACTCCTACAGCTGATAAACACCTTCAGTATAGTGGCCAGATACAAAATTAACTCAAAAAAATCAGTAGCTCTCCTGTATACAAAAGACAAAAGGGCTGAGAAAGAAAATAGGGAAACAACACCTTTCACAATAGCCACAAATGACATAAAGTGCCTTGGTGTAACCCTAACCAAGCAAGTCAAAGACTTATATGAAAACAATTTCAAGTCTCTGAAGAAAGAATTAGAAGAAGATATGAGAAAATGGAAAGATCTCCCATGCTCATGGCTTGGCAGGATTAACATAGTAAAAATGGCCATCTTACCAAAAGCAATCTACAGATTTAATGCAACCCCATCAAATTGCCAATACAATTCTTTACAGACCTGGAAAGAAAAATTCTCAACTTCATATGGAATAACAAGAAACCCAGAATTGCTAAAACAATCCTCTACAATAAAAGATCTTCTGGAGGTATCTCCATCCCTGATCTCAAGCTGTACTGTAGAGCAACAGTTATAAAAACTGCATTGTATTGGCATAGAAACAGAACGGTGGATCAATGGAATCGAACAGAAGACCCAGAAATAAACCCACACACTTATGGACAGCTGATTTTTGACAAAGGTGCCAAAACCATACAATGGAAAAAAAGATAGCATCTTCAACAAATGGTGCTGGTCTAACTAGATGTCTACATGTAGAAAAATGAAAATAGATCCATACTTATCACCCTGCACAAAACTGATGTCCAAGTGGATTAAAGAACTCAACATAAAAGCAGACACAATAAATCAGCTAGAAAAAAAAGTGGGGAATACCCTAGAACTCATTGGTACAGGAGAGAACTTCCTGAACAGAACACCAACAGCACAGGCTCTGAGAGCCTGTAAGCTTCTTGTATGTTTATGGATATCTTTTCCTTTAAGTTGGGAAAATTTTCTTCTGTGATTTTCTTAAAAATATTTCCAGTTCTTGGAGCCTGGAATCTTCTTTTTCATCTATTCCTATTATTCTTAGGCTTTGTCTTTTCATGGTGTACTTGATTTCTTGGATGTTTTGTGTTTGGGACTTTTCTGATTTTACTTTTTCTTTGAGGAAGGTATCAATTTTAGCAAGTGTATCTTCAGTACCTGAGATTCTCTCTTCCATCTCTTGTATTCTTTTGGTGATGCTTAACTTTGTGGTTCCTGATCTTTTCTCTATTCTCCAGTTCCAGGATTTTCACTGTTTGTGTTTTCTTTATAGATTCTAATTCTGTTGTCATGCTTTGCACCATTTCCTTCATCTGTTTGAATGTGGATTCTTTTCTGTATTTCTTTGAGTGCTCTGTTTCCTCTTTTTTTTCCTCTAATAACTGCATAAACATAGCTTTAGAGTAATTTCCCTGTGTTTCTACTGAACTAAAATATCCATTGATTTTGGTTTTTGCTCTTGGGGCCATAATGTCCTGATATTTGTTGGGTGAGTTCTTTTGCCGACCTCTGGCTATTTGCTTAGATGTAACCTTCACTGTTTGTTCCTGGAGTCTGAAGTTCAGACTGGAACCATCTTTCTCTGGTGTTTGGAGTATTCTTCAGGAAGATGAGAGAGTTCCAGCGAATTAAGAGTGTGAGTTGTTGCTTTAGCTGACCCTGAGGGAAGAAAAGCTGCTGGTGCAGAATTGTTGTTGTGGGGGAATAAGTGTATGTGTGTGTGTGTGTGTGTGTGTGTGTGTGTGTGTGTGTGTATGCATGGAAGTGTGTATGCATGAGAGTGCTAGAGAGTGTAGGTGCTTGGGATATGGTGGTTGGGAGCAAGCACAGGAGGGGATGTGAATGCTAGTGCTGCTCACAAGTGCAGATTGCAGACAAGTGCAGATTGCAGACAAGTGCAGATTGCAGACAAGTGCAGATTGCAGACAAGTGCAGATTGCAGGCAAGTGCAGATTGCAGACAAGTGCAGATTGCAGACAAGTGCAGACTGCAGACAAGTGCAGATTGCAGGCAAGTGCAGATTGCAGGCAAGTGCAGACTGCAGACAAGTGCAGATTGCAGACAAGTGCAGATTGCAGACAAGTGCAGATTGCAGACAAGTGCAGATTGCAGACAAGTGCAGATTGCAGGCACAAAGTTCCTGAGCAGGTTTCCTGAATACCCAGTGGTCTACAGTCTGTGGTGGGCTCTGCGGGCTGGACTCTGAGGTCTGTGGCTGATGCTGCAGGCTGGACATGTACACTGATGTGGACTCTGTGCACCTGGCCCTGTGCTCTGTGCTAGAAGCTGTGAGCACAGCAGGCTGGGCTCTGCTCTCTGAGTTGGAATGCGCTATGTGCTTCTTCTGCAGGCTCCCTCTCAGGCAAGGCGGGAGTTTGGAGGTGTTGAGGGAAATGCAGGCGTTTGAGTGTTCTCAGTCTCAAATGTCAATAAGGAAGATCTGTGCTTGGAGCAGGCAGCACTGGGCTCTTTGCAAGTTGCTGTATGCACTGCGAGCTGCCTCCTTTGCCTCCACTGCTGGCTGCAGTACCTCTGCCTCTGCCTCTGCTTCGGGCCAAGGTACCTCTGCTGCTTCAGTGCATTATGGGGAAGTGCTCGGGAATCGATTCTCCAGGAGAAGACCACAGAGATGACTGTGGTTGACCTGTGCCCTATTGGACTCAGATCAGGGTTTGTCCCCCTTCTCTCTGGACACCTTGGTGCCATTATTTTGGGTCTACTGCCCCTCCACTCACCAATTTGGAGTTTCAGCTCCTCTGCCCCTCAAATAATGTGTGTGATAGTCACCACCATCTTGGATCCCCTCTAAAGTTTGTTTTTTTAGAATAGTAATTTGGAGTTCTACATCTGCCCAAAAATAACAAAGATCAACTTAGTCCTGCAACTTGTTAGCATATGTATTGGAGCAGAAAATATAAATCATTGGTTTGAGGACATCGGAGGTCAGAGACTCTACCAGGAAAAGAAACAAATGTTATGAGACTCATGACTCACCTGACCTTATTTCTGTGACAGGGTTCCAGGACAGACAGAAACAGAGTCTGTGAAACATCCTGAGCTGAGGTGATGAAGAAGGAGTCCAGAGAAATGTTTGGGTGGAGCTCGTCGGCTAAAGTATGGAGAGCAGCACACTGTGCAGTAGGGAAAATTGCAGATTCCTGAGGGTACCCCACGCAATGTTCAGCTATAGAATACTAGGGAGCACGTGTGGGTAAAGTAAATAAGAGTGCAAAGGGAGTGATCAGTACTTTAGAGCCCTGATATAGGCTTGACAGCTCTTTATATTAACAATGAGCACTTTAAAAAAATGACACAATTCGCAAGACAATGTGTACAACAATCAAAAGGTTCTACTTTGGTAGTAGGGAAAATTATAGCCTTTTAGCTGAGGATTACTCATAATATGGCAAATTATAAAAGTTAGATGCAAAGGGATAAAACTCTCTTTCAAGGAACTTTCAAGAGTATTTGGGGGAATATTATATGATATCCATCACCCAACAAAATCAAATTTACAGTGTCTACAATCCAGTCACTGGATACCAGGCATTCATAGAAAACTATCAAAGAAGAATGAACAATCAAAATAGTCCAGCATTAAGGTGACATTATAGTTCAAAGACAAAAACTTTTATATATTTATTAATATTATATGTAGTATAGTGTTTTAAAAATGTTAAATAGATATATTTAGATATTTGTAAAATAGGAGCAGAATTAATCTAGTATAGAAGTATAATGAATGTGATTAATGACAGATCAAATAGACACCACAGAATAAAAGACTGGCAGTTCTGGATCATCAAACCATTTAAAATGAAACTTAAGTAAGAAACTGAAATAAGAAAAAAAATCTAAGAATTATAGAAAATTTTCATATAATAACAGGAATGTACTTATAGTGTTTAAGGAAGAATAGGAAATGGTACACATTAGGTACAATCACTGCTTGAAAATTCTTCATAATTCAATGCATTAGAATTTCGAGGTGTCCTTGAGTGGAAAGGAGAAGAGAGAAGAGGGAGGGAAAATGAATAGGATTCAAAGATAAATTTATTAAAACAATTATTAATAAATTTAAATTTATTATAACTTTATTAATAAATTTATTAAATAAAGAAAAATACTAATATATTATCATACACACACCTCTCTAACACTACCAGTACCAACAACAATAAAGTACTTGGCAAATTAAAAATATTTATCAATGAAGTAGAGCTAGTGGGAGAGAATACTGAACACAGCATATATTAGTCAAGCCATGACAGAAAAGAGGCCAGTACACTCACATCTTTATCTACAACTTGAGCGAAGCTTAAAGGGTAATAACAATACCTAGGACTAAATGATCAACCATAAATCTAGAGTGGATTAGAAGAGGACGCATCTGATTACTACTAAAATTGACTGTGAGGTTACAAAGATGAGAATAACAATAGTGTGGACTAGAGCAGGTGAATACTGAATTATGCAAATCTCCTTTGACATTTTACCCTGAATTAATGCACACAAACCTTCTGTCTGCCACACAGTTTTTTTTTTTTTTGATGTTATATTAACTTTAATTTTTTTTTTAATTCAATTAACCTTGAGCACAATGCTGGGCAATAGTTACTCCATCCTAAAACTCCAATCCCGCATAGTTTCCTACAATTCAGATTTTACCCATTATAATTGCTTTTAGTCATATCTTAGTTCTGCTTAACCTCTGCACGTGGTTCCAAGACCTCTCCTGCAGATTCTCCTCCTCTCCTTTCTTGCTTCCTTCTTCTTCCTTTCACTCCAGACCAGAATGCTTCGCCTTATCCTCTCCATTGCTCAGCTTTGTGGCCATTTGTTTTAACTGACAATATAGAGAACAAATGGTGGCATGTTTACAAAAACTTGAGACAGTTGATGCTTAGAATAAGCATCACAATGCAATGTCCAGATTGAAACCAGATAGTGGGGGAGAGAAATCAGCATTTGAATGAACAAGGGTAAATTGTATACATTCCAAAAGAACATTATACCAACATTTTCCCCTTTAAGTCCAATAAAAGGCTCCTAGTTAATCGACTCATAGCCATGTCAGACACACTAGTCTAATTTATCACAGGAATATGCATCCTAGGTTTAACAGATAGATACTATTACATAAAGATAGGTAAGCCTTCAAAAACATCAGAGACTTACAGAATATGGCATTTAAACATGCCTTTTTTATTTTAAAGATTCTTTCCCAATGAGACAGGTCATCTCTTGGCAGTACCCCGCATTCCTCAAAAAGATGTGAATATTGAAGAGCATCCATATGGAGACACCTTCTAATGTAGCAAATGAGCCATTCAGGTAGAGAAAATACCCTTGCTTCACGATAGACAAATTCTGCCAAAACGGGCAAGCTTATACGCAGGACAAGCCGACTGCCAAACTCTGCCAAGACAGGGTAAGCAAGTCCTAAATAGTTCCTGCTTCATATTTATGTCTGTTAAATATTCTGAGCTAGAATTCTGAAGCTCATGCTCCAATGTTATAGAGAGTTATGGGTGACTATTCAGTCAACAAACTGTCTCTGTCAATTTTTTTTTTTTTTTTTTTTGGAAGCTGCTAACATGTAATAGGAAGTACATGCTAACATGTACTTCCTATTAACTCTAGCAACTAAATTTATTTTTTCTCAAGTCTCTGGTGAGGTTGAAGACCAAATAGTTATGGTTCCACAATTAAGCTTAAGTTTTTTAAAATTTAAGAAAATGCTTTCACATAGTTAACTTTTTTTAACTTTATTTATTATTTTTTAATATCAATGAGGCAGGAACAACAGCTGTTGAAAGACACTAGATTGTAGAAAAAAAAACAACAAACCACTGAATTAGATAAACATTTATAATTTAAAATTGATTTCACATCAGAATGGAAATCAGGGAGTACATTACATTGGGGAAGAGGGTTTTTTTTTTTTTTCTTTATTTCCACAGTAGATGAAAGACGATGAGTTCCATCAAAATAGATAAAGATTCAGTCTGAATAAAAGAAGCTTCCACATGAAAGGCACAACTTAGGGAATAAAGAGATAAAAAAAAGACAGCAACACAGATGGTGCAGAAAACTGCTTTGACAATTTACCTTGACTTTATGCACACAAACCTTCTGTCTGCCACACAGTTCTTAAGAATATAGATGGACCTTGTGAAGCTCCTGTCCTCTCCAGGCCTTACTAACTCCCTCTTATTTCATTTGATTCCCTGAACTCCAAGGTTTGGTTATGAGTCTCAGCATCTGCTTTGATACACTGCTAGGTAGAATCTTTCAGAGGCCCTCAATAGCAGGCTCCTGACCTGTTTCTTGTTTTCTCCTACTTCCAATGTCCATCCCATTTGTCTTTCTAAGTAAGGATTGATCATCTTACCCAGGTCCTCCTTCTTGTTTAGCTTCTTTAGGTATACAGATTTTAGTATGTTTATCCTATCTTTTATATCCACTTATAAGTGAGTATATACCATGTGTGCTGTTCTGCTTCTGGGATACCTCACTCTAGATGATCTTTTCTAGATCCCCCCATTTGTCTGCAAATTTCATGATTACTTTGTTTTTAATTGCCTAGAACCCCTACTCAGATGTAGCCCATGGCAGCTCAGTATCTAAGTGGGTTCCCTAGTAAGGGGAACAAGGACTGTATCTGACATGAACTCAGTGGCTGGCTCTTTGACCTCCCCCTCTCCCCTGAGGAAGGAGCAGTCTTGCTAGGCCACAGAGGAGGACATTGCAGGTCCTGATGAGACCTGATAAGCTAGGGTTAGATGGAAGGGGATGAGGACCTCCTCTAGCAATGGACTTAGAGAGGGGCAGGGAGAAGATGAAGGAGGGAGGATGGGATTGGGAGGGAATGAAGAAGGGGGCTACAGCTGAGATACAAAGTAAATAAACTGTAATTAATATAAAAAATAAAAAAAGAGTATAGATGGAGAAAAAGTGGCAGGAATATTTGATATTGGAAAACTGAACATACAGCAGTGATTCTCAGCCTGTGGGTTGTGACTCCCTTGAGGGCCTAATGACCCTTTCATAGGTGTTAC
The DNA here is from genome assembly GCF_907164565.1 of Psammomys obesus. Lineage (NCBI taxonomy): Eukaryota > Metazoa > Chordata > Mammalia > Rodentia > Muridae > Psammomys > Psammomys obesus. The sequence goes on along the minus strand of NW_026596100.1, from coordinate 11,163,570 downwards.
CTAAGACCATCAGAAAACATGGATACAGTAGCAAAATTATAGTTATGACATAGCAATAAAAATAATTTTATGGCTAGGGTCACCAAAACATGAGGAACTGTATTAAAGGATTGTAGCATTAGGAAAGTTGAGAACCACTGCGTTACAGGAAATAGGCCCAAGGCATTTCAAAAAATGCAAAAGAAAGAAGTAAACCAGGCTGTTTTATGAAAAACACATTCCCTTCCCTCTGGCTATTAGTGTTCACCCCAGTGAAAACTTTACCTTGAAAGAGGAAAGTGTACATATTGGGGGTGACAGAATTAAGATAGGATTGTTTAGATTTTTTGAAGTCTCTCCTCCATCAGTGGCCACTTTAGTTGACATTCCTAAGAGAGGTTGATGGTTTACAAAATTGATCTGCATGGCAGAAGGTCCTCTGTGGAAGAAAACTTTGAGAAAGGGCAGCAGAACACTAACATGTCTTTATCAGCATGAATTCTCAACAGAGACTATTGGTGGGAAGATTATGTCTCTGATAATAGAAAATGCCAATTAAAAAAAATGGTTGAAACTGGTCTTCTCAAATAGTTTAGTTTTGCAAGAATCATTGATGTTTATGTAAACTAGCTTTCTGCAGTGAGTTAAGTAGGAATTTATTGTAGGTTTACTGTGAGAAACGGTTTCCCTGATCCATTATTTTACTATCAATAAAATGTATAAAATATATATTCTTATTTTTATTGAAATTTTCTTTTTAAAATTTATATTTTTTACTTTACATCCTGGTTGCAGCCCCTCTCCCATTTTTCCCTCTCACACAAGCCCCCCCACCCTCCCCTCTCCTTTTCCTCAGAGAAGGAGGAGATCCCCCATGGGTACCAACCACCCTTGGCACACTAAGTTGTTAGAGGACTAGGCACATCCTCTGCCACTAAGGCCAGATGAGGCAGCTCAGTTATGAGAATGGCATCCAAAGGGAGGCATCAGAGTCAGAGAAGGCCCCCATTCAAATTGTTGGAGACCAAACTGCATATCTGCTACATATGTGCAGACATCCTAGGAATGTCTTTGCATGTCCATGCATATTCTTTGGTTGGTGGTTCAATTTCTGTGAGCCCCCATGGGCCTAGGTTAATTGACTCCATGGGTCTTCTTACTTGAACCCTCAATTGTTCCCCTGATTTTGTCTAATTTGGCTGTGGGTCTCTGCATCTGTTTCCATCAGCTTCTGGCTGACGCCTCTCAATGGAGTTACTCCAGGTTCCTGTCTATTAGTATAGAAGAGTAACATTAATAATGTCAGGGGTTGGTTTTCTCCCTTGGATAGGTCTCAAATAGAGCCAGTCTTTGCTTGGCCTTTCTCTCAATCTTTGCTCCATCTTTGTCCCTGCACATCTTGTAGGCAGGACACATTTTGGGCTGAAAGTCTCTTGGGTTGTTAGATATACTTATCCTTCCACTGAAAGTCCTGCCTGGCTACAGGAGGTGACCAATTTTGCTCTATATCCCCCTCTGCTAGTACTCTCAGCTTGGGTTGAACCACAATTTCAAACACGAGTCACTATTGTCATAATTCATAAATGACTATTTAAATCATTTCCACATCTTCCCTTCTTCACTCCAACCCCTCCCATGAACCCTCACCCTCTCTCAAATTCATTATCTCTTTTGTTAGAATTGTTATATACACATATATGTATGTATTTTGATTTTGATTGCCAAAATATATTCATTTAGGATTGTAGCTTTGCAAAAGTAATTTCTCCATCAGTATTGGCATGTCAACTAGTAGAATCTTGTGCTAGTCTTGTTCAGGTGACCATACTGCTGAGAATTCCTAGGTGCAACAGATCTGTGATATGAGGAAGTAGCAACCTGTAACCCTAACTGAGTTAAAATGACAGGTCCAAATTAATGTTATTGACATAGACCATTATAAATGTGTGGTTAAAGCCAGCTTCTTTCCAATGTAGGGGTCTTTGTGTTACCTTCCTGAAAAGTCAGTTATTCTTCATGTGACTGATTGATAGAAAAATACTTTTGTTATACAAAGGATACTAAGGAGGTGGCAGGGGTGGTAGGGGAAAGGATTCCTACTTGGCAAAGTTGGAAATCTATTAAAAACACAGGAATATAGATTTCAAGTCTAAGACATATTTTCAAATTTAGGGTTATAAGATTGAGGTTTCTATCTATTCTAGCCATGGTGCCCACACTTCTGAAATTGGTTCATTGTCCCTACAGTGACCCATTTACTCTAAATGTCTACTCTGATAAGACTTTTGGAGTGTTTTTATTAGAGTAGCATGACTTAAAATGGAAAATACTGGAACATATTGCACAATTCACCCCCTCAGAAAAATAAATGGATTGTAAAAATACTGGAGTGAAATAAAAGATCAGCAGGGAAACCAAGGCTTTTCACAACAGTGTGGCCAGCAGGGCTGAGGTAGTCGGCAAGGGGTTTAGGATTAGTAGTCATCAGTGAATGATTCCCAGTGGAAGAGGAATGTCATTCTGCTGAATAACCTGTGAAAGGTAGAGGACATGTGAAGGATAGAGAACTCATGGCTTGTCACCCATCCTTTATGCTAAAATGTGTAACTGGAAATATATGCCAAAGCTCTGTTGCCAACACTTGATGTTTCAGTGGAGTTTGTGTAAGTGGAGAGGATGTTGGCTCATTTCAGTCAGCCATGCTGAGTAGAATTACTGCATTGCTCAAGTACTGTTCTGTAGAATAATTAAGCACAAAGAACTCTGCAAGTACAAGAAGGATTTGTTTTATTAAGAATATGACTGAATTGAGAACATTAAATCCCACACTCATCAGTTATGACAATAGCAAAGTATTTCTCTTTCTTATGTAACCCATAATCAGTGTAACAAAGCCATGGAATAGTCAGTCTTACATTACATGGATTTTTGTGAAACAGCTTTCAGTATATATTTATGGATTTTCAACACAATATTTAATTTTACCTTCTTTCATCACAATCTAGTGTAGTGTTTTCTGATTTCAGTAACAGTGGGAGTAAGTTGGCTTCATAGATTGGTGATCTTATGAGAATTGTTTCTATAAAAAAAGACACACATGGTATATACTCACTCATATAAACATACAATATAGAATAAACCCACTAAAATCTGTACATCTAAACAAACTAAGCAAAAGAGAGGACCCTAACTAAAATGTTCAATCCCCATCCTGAAAGGCAAAGAGGATGGACATCAGAAGAAAAAGAAAATAGGAAACAACCTCGGAACCTACTACAGAGGGCCTCTGAAAGCCAGAAGAAAACAGGAAACAACCTTGAAACCTGCCACAGAGGGCCTCTGAAAGCTTCTGCAGTATAGACTGTCAAAGCAGATGCTGAGCCTGATGGCCAACTGATGGGCAGAGTGAATGGAATTTTATGTAAGAAGTGGGAAATAGTAAGAGCTGGAGGGGACAGGAACTCCACAAGGAGAGCAACAGAACAAGATAATTTGAACACAGGGAACTTCCCAGAAAATCATACTCCAACCAAGGACTATTTGTGGAGATGACCTGGAACCCCTGCACAGGTGTAGCCCATGGCAGTTCAGTGTCCAAGTGGGTTACATAGTAATGGGAAGAGGGACTGCCTCTGACATAATCTGATTGGCCTGCTCTTTGATCACTTCCCCCTGAGGGGGGAGCAGCCTTACCAGGCCACAGTAGAGGACAATGCAGCCACTTTTGATGAGAACTGATAGACTAAGATCAGAAAGAAGAGGAGGACCTCCCCTATCAGTGGACTTGGGGAGTTGCATGCATGCAGAAAGGGGAGGGAGGGTGGGATCGGCAGGGGAGGAGGGAGGGGCTTATGGGGGATACAAAATGAATAAAGTGTAATTAATAAAAAATTTTAAAAAAAGTAAGCAAGAAATTTGTCACCATGTGATATGTACAGAACTTTCAAATGCAAATGGCAGTACTATGAAGCTGGCCCTGTGTGCTATGTTGTGATTGATTTTATCAACCAGAGAACACAGAGTTATTATGCAAGTTGTCAGAAACAAGACATTATATTTTAATGACAGTAATACTCAACAGGGATTCTAAAGACAGGAAGATCCTGTAGATTTTACGAAGCTGCACTTCCACCCTGAGAATCCTGTAGGTTTTGTGAAGCTGCATTTCCACCCTGTTAGATCTGATTTGCAAAGTTACCTGAAAGTGATACTGAATTTGGTGTGGACTCTGAGAAAAAACAGGCACTAGTAGACCCTTGACCCCCATAACCTGATTGTCAGATGAAGTCAGTCACATTTGTAACTAGATGTACTGCTTAAGCCTTTGACAAAAGGGAAAATTGCACTCAGCAAAGTTCACTGGGGATTTGGTTTCAAAGGCTTCTTGATACAGGGGCACTTTCTGGACTCTTTGAGACATGCCTGTCAGCTTATTACTGGGGTTAGAAGTGAAAGTGACCCCAAGAATGAATGACAGTATGTTCAAAGAAGGGCATACCAGGAACAGCTCTGAGCTCACTACTATTCCAAAGGACAAAAAGAAATTCAAAAGTAAATAGCATCAATAGGCTGTCTATCTCACTTCTAAGAATAATGACAGAACTCTGTGTTCTATCTCTACTCCCAAACCCTAACCTGCTCCCCATTATCCCTTGTAGTTAACTTGGTTCTACAGCTGCAGTTTCTAAGTTGGGGCTACATTTTAATCAGAAATTGATACGAAATATCCTAAAGACCTCAAATGCCTGATGAAGAAGGAAAGAGTAAGTAACAGAATACAACAGAAAGCTTCTTATTTAGGTGTGGACCTGAGTATAGTATCAGGATATTTATATACCATTGCGCACAAGTTAAAACCGTATCAGTATGGTCCTGATAACTTAGTCAATAGCCATAGCACTCCTCTTCATATGGTAGAGCTGTTTGCCAGCAAAATTAGCTGTTCTGACTTGAATATGAACTGGCTCACACAGGATGGTCTGAAGACTTGGTCTCTAGTTGGTTGGTGCTACATTTCAAGATGTTGGACACCTGTGAGATAGGGTCTAGTTATAGATGTAGATAATCCCTGACACAGTGCCCTTAAAGGTCTTGTCCTGTTTCTGGCCTTTTAATTAGTTTTTCTCTGCTTCTTGGATGCCACGTGCTGAACGACTGTATTCTACACTCTTGCACTGTGATCCACCTCACCCAGGCCAAAGATAAAAATGCTAGCTCAGCATAGGCTGAAACTCCTTAAACTAGCATCTGAAATAAAGTTTCTTTAAACTGAATTTCTGAATATTTTTTTTCAGGGCAGTGAAAACTCTTTCACGTACACCCCCAAGGCTGTTTGCATTAACCTGATTTAGCTCTTGTAGCTGGAAAAGCTTTGTTCCCAACAGACATTTATTTAAATCAAATATATTGTGAAATGAGTTGTTTACTTCATCACTCCCCAGAGCAGTGGAAAAAAAATGGGCAAATGAATTATTAACCACCCTTTAAAAGAAACAAATGTCCACTGATACTTAGAAAACATCTAACATATTTCTGGGAATCTAGAAAGCCACGTTGAGTGCAAATATCCCGAGCAGCACACATAATCAGCAAGGATTTGAAAGGGTCCTAAATTATTATCGCTGTGTAATCTTATCATCATAGGCATCAGGAAGGGAAGATTACGTCTGAGATTTAATCTACCTGGTTGTGTGCTAACGGCATATCCCCATTTGTATGTAGAACCCTTCAACAATGGCTCTGGAAATCTGAAGATGTCTGCATCCAGTCAACTGACCACTACATCACAGATTTTAGAGACCACACACAAAGGCTATATAGGTTTTACAAATACATTAAAAAAACACATTTGTGAACCCAAAATGAGAAGCATAACACACAGCAGCAATAATAGTTCTTGATTGGGGTAAATCTGCTTTCATGGAGAAGAAGGCTTTTTATACATTGATGGATGATACTTAGTTGAAAGTATATTCATGTATGGCCATAAAAAATATTTGGCTTGCCCACAGAAAAGGGGGAGGGAGGATTGTAGGACCCAGAGGGGTCAAAGACACCACAAAAACATGGCCCACAGAATTAACTAAGCAGGACTCATAAGGGCTCACAGAGACTGCAGCAACAAACATACACACTGTATGGGTCTGAAATAGGTCCTCTCGCATATACCTTATGGTTGTGTAGTTTAGTGTTCTTGTAGGGCTCCTATAAATTTGGGCACAGAAAGTCTAGTTATCTCTTAATTTTTTTACTGTTCCTGGACCTTTTTCAGCCTTGATATGAGGGTTTATACTCAGTCTTATTGTACCTTGATAGGCAATGTTTGGGATAGGCCTGCTCTTTCTTTCTTTCTTTTTTTTTTTAATGGAGGAGGAGTTACTCTGGAGAGGTCAGAGGGAGGGCTAGGGGGAGTAGAGGGAGAGGAAATTGTGGTAAGGATGTAATATATGAGGAAAGAATAAAAGTTAAAAAATTTGGTAGTTTTGTTGGTAGTTTTTTGGTAATACAAAAATTACCACACAAACCACTCGAACACCAGTTTCAGTGAGATGTGGATGGTTTATTGAATGCAACATTTCAAGACTGATCATCATCAGGGACATGTTCGTCTCAGGAGCCAAACTGTGATGCAGTCTGTTTCTAAGGCAGGCTTTTTATATGAAAAACTGTAACCAGGTAATAACCAGGTAGCCAAGCTATAGAAATCAAAGGCAGGGTTGAAGGGTGTGGGTGGCATTACATCATTTGACCAGTTAAACAAAGCATTTCTAAGTACATTTTACCCAGGTAAAAAGCTGATTGCCTAAGATATAGGCTTGAGGACTTTCCAGTTCCCCACCATTCTGGGAGAAAGGACCTAGCAAGGCATTGTTTTTTGTTTGTTTGTTTGTTTTGTTTTAAGTAGAGCATATATCATTAACTCAAGTAGAACATTCAGCAAGTATTAAATTGTAAGTAAAAGGCTATTAAAGTTCTTAGGCAGGTAGAGCCTGAGAACCTGAACTTAATTTCACCTTATGATCAGCTTATGGCATCTGTTATGATACAGACAAAAGCAGGTATTAACAGAGGACATTACCAGAGGAGCTACTGTTATGCTAAGAACTAAAATAGGTCTCAACAAAGGGGCTATAGAGGTTAAGCAGGTTAAATGGGTTACAACAGCTTCTTGTTTTATTTTGTCTGGTTTTGGTATAAGGGTAACATTGACTTCAAAGAATGTGCTGAGAAATCTCTTTAATAGTTTGGGAGAATTTTTGATACATTTCATTTCTAAGTATCTGTCTAGAAAGTATAAAATATATTCAAGGCAAAAACTCACATAAGTACTATTTATAGCAGTAGGACAAAGAGCTTTACAATGACCATCAGACGATAAGTACATGCCTTGTTTTTATTTGTGTGTGTCTGTGTGTGTGTGTGTGTGTTTGTGTATTTTTGTGTACTTGACACAAGCTGGAGTTGTGTGAGAAGAGGAATCTAAATTTGAGAAAATTTCTCCACAAGATTAGGCTATAGGCAAGCCTGGAGGACATTATCTCAATTAGTGGTTGATGTGGGGTGGAAAGGTCCAGACCACTGTGGGCAGTGCCAACCATGGGCAGAAGGTTTTTGATAATATGAGAAAGAAGGCTGAACTAGCACTCAGGAACAAGTCAGTAAAGCTTACTCCTCTATGACCTCAGCTTCTGTTCCTGACTCCAGGTTCCTACCCTGAATACCTTTCATTATGGTAAGTTCCAAGGTGAAACTTTCCTTTCCAGTTTGCTTTTAGTTATGATGCCTTATCACTGCAATAGAAACTGTAAGTAAGATAGCACATAAATAAAATATATTATAATAAAAATATGTCTTCATTAATAAGGAAATAAGAATCTTAATGTATTAGTAGATACTGGAAGCATGGTGGAAGAGAAAACAGTCAAGTAAAATTATTTTGTTGTAAGTCAGAATAATTCTTCATTTTCGGTTAGGACATGAGTGATGTCACCTAATTTATGTGGAAACTCCAGGATAAGCACATCTACATGGAGAGAAAAAGGATTGGTGTTCAGTGACTGTAGGAGGAAGTTCTGGGGTGCAGGTTGCATATGCTGGGATGACTAAAAACACTGAGCATTTATTAAAACTTATTAATTACTCTTAAAATGCTGAGTTTTATGCATATGAATAATATCCAAGTCAAATATAAAACATTTTATCTCACTGAGATGTTTAATGAAATGCCTCAAGCTTACTGGAGCACCAAAAGAGGTGTGCTTTATGGTTCCTTGTGTGATTTTTATTTTTCTCCTGGAGGCATTTCTTAATTTGATAAAATTTTGTACATAAAGCATAATGAAAAGAAGTCACCTAATTTTTCAGTACCGGAAATACTTTCTAAATTTTCTTTAACTACTTGCAGAGTCTTAATTATTTATGCAGTTCTCTGCTTCTATTTAATATTTTATCACAGTGATATAGAACACATTGCCCTACATTTTACCATGATATATCTATTGCCTTAACCATCAAATTATAAGTATATAAACAAAGTATCATATAATAAAATACAATTTTTCATCCATAAAGGTAATTTAATTTTTTACCCAAGCTAAAACATGTATAAATGCTGGAAACAGAACTTAATATCTTATATATTGGTCTCTATGGTATAATCCATCACTGATAGATACCCTTTCTGTTTTTATGTTACTGTATGTAAAAGAGTTGCCAAACTTTCTACCAACATCTAATAAGTGAATTGCAGATTCTAATAACATCCAAGTTGCTGTCTTTTGTCCTCTGCTGAATCATCTCTAAGGCTTGCTTATTTTTATGTTTGAAGACATAGTTTCACCCTGTAGCTATCACCTTAAATGAATACTACCTGAGCAGGAGTTACAGTTTTATTACCAGTACACCCAGCTCTAATAGTGTTCTAGAGGCTTTTCTACATCATGTATACTGTTCAGCATTTATGCTACAGGTTTTTGAAATATTGGCTTCTCATTTCCAGGTACCCAATTCTTTTCTGTGTATCTATTAATGTAACAAAGTTCCACAGAGCTTCAAATACCAAACCATCCTTTTTTGGGGGCACATCTTTCTAAGGAGTTCAGGTAAAATTTGACTAGATTCATTCCAGATGTCAATTAAGACCATTTCTTACAGATTTCTAAAATGTGTAATGATTTGAGCAGCTCACTGTAATCCTAAGTCTTTATTTGGTAGCTTGGGCTTCCTCAGAACATTGTTTAACATGACAGGTGAACCTGAATACATTTCCAAGTATAAAACAAAAAACCTCAATATATTTTTCTTAACTGGATTAATAAACATATTTTATCAATTATAACATTATTTACCAGAAGATTACAGGACAAAAGGACAAAAACTTTAGTCTAAAGTTTCCTTTAGACTAAACAACCTTTAGGGCACAAGGTCTCAACCTGTGGGTCACAACCGCTTTGACAGACCTCAGTCTCCAAAAATATTTATGATTCATAACAGTAGCACAATTACAGTTGTGAAGTAGCAACAAAAATAATTTATGGTTGGGGTCACCACAACATGATGAACCATATTAAAGGGTTGTAGCATTAGGAAGACTGAGAAACACTGCTTTGGGGGGAAAAAATTGACAAAATATGTACACTCTACAACTTTAAATAGTAATTATTTTATTATAAATATTCTAACATAATACTATTTGAGTACAATTCATTTATGTCGTAATTTTGGTACAAAAGAAAACTTTATGTCATCATTTTGAAAAAGGTCACTTGTCTTACAAGTTGACTTTCCATTGTTTGAACATTATGTTATTTTTTAAAAATTGTCAAATCTGACCTTTTGCTCAGAGATGACTTTTGCCCTCTTGATGCTACAACTTTACTAAATACTAGCTTCTAAAAATATATCTGAATTGGTATTCTTAGGGAATTGTATCAGTACAAACATATAATAAAATATTTTTTACAAATATATTATAAATAACATAGCTATTTTATTATAATTAATATATATTACAATGTTATAATTATATTATAAATATATTCATTTATTATATGTCAATAAAATATATAATAAATAAATTCAGATTTTTTTATAGTATTTTACTGTGTAACTGGACTCTAGATGAAAGAAGGTTTTAAAACAGAACTTATTGGATGTTTCTTCCTAACCCTTTTTTTGTGTTCATAATTCTTTGTGAATTAGCATGTCTGTTGATTGGATGCTTTGATATTCTTGGTAGAAGAGAAGTTGTGTGTGGGTACTCTTTATTCACAAATAAACAAGTCTCCTACAAGATGTAGATGGACATGGTTCACAAATCACAATTTTCATGGAGAAAGAAATCAGTGCTAAGCATCCTTAAGAATTAAGCAAAGGTAGGGAGATTTGATGGATGAAACACGGGGATGTCATTTCTTGAGCAATGGAAAATATTTGTAAAAGTGACAAGAATATTTACCTCTCGATGAGAAAACAAATTTTTGTGAGAGAAAGCAAATAGAGGATTTATGAAATTTTTTCAATCTTATTTCTACCACAATTTAGAAAACCCAAGCAGTGGCTGAATCTTCATTTTCAACCTTTGTCTTCAACTCGCTATGCTTCTGTATCCCTGTGTAATGACAATGTCACAAACGCATCACCATTTAGAAACTTACAGCCATAAAATTACATTATCTCACACATTCTGTGGCTATAATTCTGTCCCTTTTAGGGAATTATTAACAATAAATATGCTAGCCAGACTGCAGCATCTGAAGTGTTAAAAAGGGAAGAGTCTAAATTCAGGTCACTCATGTGCTTATTAAAGGCTTCCTCCAACAGGAGTCTCACAGAATTACAATAAATGACTTTCTCCAAGGTCACTATGGGAAAGAGTGAAGAGTGAAAATGAGTTGCAGCTTGTTAACCTGATTCAGAAGCAATGCACCAGTATTTGAGTCATACTATGTTGGTTGCACACAGAGAACCTCCAAAACATCCTGAGAGAGAAGACACTGATAAGCTGTGAATATGAAGAAGAATATGAGTCAGTGGATCATCATGAACTTACCACAATAGAAATCGCAATATTTATCTATCTATCTATCTATCTATCTATCTATCTATCTATCTATCTATCTATCTATCTATCTATCTATCTATTTATATTGTCAGAAATTTTTTCATGTTTATTTAGCATTTGTGAGGTTTTTTTCTATTTGCAAATCTTTTATTTTATTAATATTAGTTATAGTTTATTAACTTTGTATCCCAGCTGTAACCTTAGCCTTCATTTCCTCCCAATCCCTTTCTCCCTCTCTCATCTCCTTCCTGCCCCTTTCCAAGTCCACTGATAGGCAAGGATTTCCTCCCATTTCAGTTGACCCTGTTTTATCAGGTATCCTCAGGACTGGCTGCAAAGTCGTCCTTGGTGGCCTAGCAGGGCTGCTCCTCCCTCGGGGAGGGGGGAGGAGGAGGTCAAACAGCCTGCCATTGGGTTCACTTCAGAAATAGTCCCTGTTCCCCTTACTAGGGTACCCACATGGATACTGAGCTACCACGGGCTACATCTGAGCAGAGGTTCTAAGATATATCCATACACCGTCCTTGGTTGAGAAACAGTCTCATAAAAGAACCTTGTGCCCAGATGTATTTGGTCCTGGTGGAGCCATTGTCCTCTCCAGGTCAAATTACCTCACCCTTTTTTCATATGATACCCTGCACTCTGCTGAAGGTTTGGTTATGAGTCTTAGTATCTGCTTTGATACAATGCTAGGTAGAGTCTTTCAGAGGCCCTCTGTGATAGGTGTCTGTCCTGTTACTTGTTTTCTCCTATATCCAATGTCCATCCCATTTGTCTTTCTAAGTAAGGTTTGATTATTTTATCCCTGGTCTTCTCTCTTGTTTATCTTCTTTAGGTGTATAGATTTCAGTATGTTTATCCTATGTTATAGGTCTATATAAGTGAGTACATACCATGAATGTCTTTCTGCTTCTGGGATACCTCACACAGGATAATCATTTCTAGGTCCCACCATTTTCCTTTTTTTTAATTGCTGAGTAGTTTTCCATTGTGTAAATGTACCACAATTTCTGTATCCATTCCTCAACTGAGGGACATCTGGGTTGTTTCAAGGTTCTGGCTATTAGAATAAAGCTGCTACAAATATGGTTGAACAAATGTCCTTGTTGTGTACTTGAGCAAATTTTGGGTATATGCCTAGGAGTGGTATACCTAGATCTTGAGGAAGCACTATTTCAAATTTTCTGAGAAAGTGCCAGATTGATTTCCAAAGTGGTTGTACAAGTTTTCATTACCACCAGCAATGGAGGAGGATTGCCCTTTCTCCACAACCTCTCCAGCATGTGTTGTCACTTGAGTTTTTTGTTTGTTTGTTTGTTTTCTTTTTTTTCCTCTTTTTATTATTATTATTATTAATTACACTTTATTCATTTTGTATCCCCCCATAAGCCCCTCCCTCCTCCCCTCCCAATCCCACCCTACCTCCCCTTTCTGCATGCATGCTCCTCCCCATGTCCACTGATAGGGGAGGTGCTCCTCTCCTTCCTTCTGATCTTAGTCTATCAGATCCCATCAGGAATGGCTGGATTGTCTTCTTCTGTGGCCTGGTAAGGCTGCTCCCCCCCTCAGGGGGAGGTGATCAAAGAGCAGGCCAATCAGTTTATGTCAGAGGCAGTCCCTCTTCCCATCACTATGTAAGCCACTTGGACACTAAACTGCCATGGGCTACATCTGTGCAGGGATTCTAGGTTATCTCCATGAATAGTCCTTGGTTGGAGTATGAGTCTTTGGGAAGTTCCCTGTGTTCCAATTTTCTAGTTCTGTTGCTCTCCTTGTGGAGTTCCTGTCCTCTCCAGTTCTTGCTATTTCCCACTTCTTACATAAAATTCCATTCACTCTGCCCTCCCGTTGGCCATCAGGCTCAGCATCTGTTTGGATAGTCTGCAGGGCAGAGGGTTTCAGATGCCTTCTGTGGCAGGTTCTTAGCCCCTCAACTGAAGAATGGATGCAGAAACTGTGGTACATCTATACAATGGAGTATTACTCAGCAATGAAAAATAAGGAAATCATGAAATTTGCAGGTAAATGGTGGGACCTGGAAAGGATCATCCTGAGTGAGTTGTCCCAGAAGCAAAAAGAAACACAGGGTATATACTCACTCATATAAACATACAACATAGGATAAACCCACTAAAATTGGTACATCTAAACAAACTAAGCAAAAGAGAGGACCCTAACTAAAATGCTCAATCCCCATCCTGAAAGGCAAAGAGGATGGACATCAGAAGAAGAAGAAAACAGGAAACAACCTAGGAACCTACTACAGAGGGCCTCTGAAAGCCAGAAGAAGAAAACAGGTCACTTGAGTTTTTAATCTTAGCCATTCTTATGGGTGTCAGCTGAAATCTCAGAGTCATTTTGATTTGCGTTTCTCTGATGTTTAAGGACATTTAGCATTTTTTTAAGAGTTTCTCTGCAATTGTGTATTCATATACTGAGAATTCTCTCTTTAGCTCTGTACTCCATTTTTTAAATTGGATTGCTTGATTTGTTGCTTTTTAACTTTTTTAGTTCTTTATATATTCTTTATGTATATAAGCCCGCTGTCAAACATAGGCTTAGTGAAGATACTTTCCCAGTGTGTAGGCTGTAGTTTTGTTCTGAAGACAGTGTCCTTTGCTTTATAGAAGCTTTTCAGTTTCATGAGGTCCCATTTATTGATTGTTAATCTTAGAGCCTGTGCTCTTGGTGTTCTGTTCAGGAAGTTGTCTCCTGTGCCAATGATTTTTAGGCTCATCCCCAATTTTTCTTCAAACGGATTTACTGTGTCTGGTTTTATGTTGAGGTCTTTGATTCACTTGGACTTTCGTTTTGTGCAGGGTGATAAATATGGATCTATTTTCATTTTTCTGCATGTAGACAACCAGTTGGACCAGCACTATTTGTTGACGATGCTGTCTTTTTTCCATTGCATGGTTTTGGCTTCTTTGTCAAAAATCAAATATCCATAAGTGTGTGGGTTTATTTCTGGGTCTTCTCTTCAGTTTCATTGATCCACTATTCTGTGTGTATGCCAATACCATACAGTTTTTTTTATCAGTATTGCTCTGTAGTACAGCTTGATGTCAGGGATGAATATACCTCCAGATGATCTATTGTTGTACAGGATCATTTTCAAAATTCTTTGTGTTTTTCTTTCTCCATATGAAGTTGATAATTTTTCTCTCAAGGTCTATAAAGAATTGTGTTCATATTTTCATGGGAATTGCATTGAATCTGTGGATTGCTTTTGGCAGAATAGCCATTTTCACTATGCTAATCCTACAGATCCATGAGCATGGGAGATCTTTCCATCTTCTGAGATCTTCTTCAACTTCTTTCTTCAGAGACTTAAAGTTTTTCTTAAACAGATTTTTGACTTGCTTGGTTAGAGTCACTTCAAGGTACTTTATGTTATTAGTGGCTATTGGGAAGGGTGTTGTTTCCCTAATTTCTTTCTCGGACCTTTTGTCTTTGGTATACAAGAGGGCTTCTGATTTTTTTTTGAGTTGATTTTGTATCCTGCCACTTTGATGAAGGTGTTTATCACCTGAAGGTGTTCTCTGGTTGAATTTTTGGGGTTGCTTGTGTATAGTATCATATCATCTGCGAATAGTGAAACTTTGACCTCTTCTATTCCAATTTGTATTCCCTGATCTCCTTTAGTGGTCTTATTGCTCTATACCTAGAATTTAATTACTAAATTAAAGAGATATGAAGAGAGTGGGAAGCCTTGCCTTGTCCCTGATTTCAGTGTTATTGGTTTGAGTTTCTCTCTGTTGAGTTTGATGTTGGCTATAGGCTTGCTGTATAGTGCCTTTACTATGTTTAGGTATGTGCCTTGTATCCCTGATCTCTCCAGGACTTTATACATGAATGGGTGTAGGACTTTGCCAAATGCTCTTTCGGCATCTAAGGATATGATCATGTGATTTTTCTCCTTCATTTGTTTATGTGGTGGGTTACATTGATGGATTTCTGTATGCTGAACCACCCTTGCATGCCTGGGATGAAGCCTACTTGGTCATGGTGAATAATATCTTTGATGTGTTCTTGGATTTGATTTGCCAGTATTTTATTGAGTATTTTTGCATCGATGTTCATAAGAGAGATAAGTCTGAAGTTCTCTTTTTTTGTTGGGTCTTTATGTGATTTAGGTATCAAGGTGACTGTGGCTTCATAGAATGAGTTTGGTAATGTTCTTTCTGTTTCTATTTTGTGGGATAGTTTGAGGTGGATTGGTGTTAGCACTTCTTTTTAGGTCTGGTAGAATTCTGTGCTGAGATCATCTGGCCTTGGGCTTTTTCTGGAAGGGAGGCTGTTGATGAGTGTTTCAATTTCCTTGGGGGATATAGGGCTATTCAGTCTCTCTACCTGATCTTGACTTAATTTAGGTAGATGGAATCTATCAAGGAAATTGTCCATTTCATTTAGATTTTCAAATTTTGTGGCATATAGGCTTTTGTAGAATGACATAATGATTGTTTAGATTTCCTCCATGTCTGTACTTATGTCCCCTTTCTCATTTCTGATTTTACTGATTTAGGTTGATTATCTCTGACTTTTAGTTAGTTTGGCTAAGGGTGTGTCTATCTTGTTGATTTTCCTAAAGAACTAGTTTTTTGTTTTATTGATTCTTTCAATAGTTTTATTTATTTCTAATTGGTTGATTCCCACCCTGAGTTTGATTATTTCCAGCTATCTGCTCCTCTTGGGTGTATCTACTTTTTTTTTTCTTTTTTTCTAGGGTTTTCAGTTGGACCATTAAGTTGCTCTTATGTGATATTTCTTCTTGAAGGCGCTAAGTGGTATGAGTATTCCTTTCAGTGTGCCCCATAAATATATGTATGTTGTAACCTTCATTTTCATTGAATTCTAGGAAGTCTTTAATTTCTTTCTTTTTTTCATCCTTAACCCAGCTGTCCCTGAGCAGCAAGTTGTTGAGTTTCCATGTGCATGTAGGCTTTTTAAAAATTTCCATAGTTGTTGAGGTCCAGCTTTAGTCCATGGTGGGTGGATAGAATACAGGGGATTATTTCAATCTTGTATCTGCGGAGGCTTGCTTTGTGACCAACTGTATGGTCTATTTTGGAGAAGGTTCCATGAGGTGCTGAAAAGAAGTTATACTCTTTTGAGTTTGGGTGAAAAGATCTGTTGACATCTATTAGGTCCATTTGAATTAGGGACTCTGTAAGTTCCTTCATTTCCCTATTTGGTTTCTGTCTAGTTGATCTGTCCCTTTGTGAGAGTTGGGTGCTGAAGTCTCCCACTATTAAGGTATTGGATATCAATATGTGATTTAAGCTGTAATAATGTTTCATTTATGAATGTAGGCACTCTTGTATTTGGGGCATAAATGTTCAGAATTGTGATGTCCTCTTGGTGGATTTTTCCTTTGATGAGAAAGAAGTGCCCCTCCTCATCTTTTTGATTAATTTTGGTTGAACCTCTATTTTATTAGATATTGGTATAGCTACTCCAGCTTGTTTTATGGATCCATTTGCTTAAAAAACATTTTTCTAACCCTTACTCTGAAGTATATTTTATCTTTCTTGCATAGGTGTGTTTCTTGGATGCAACAGAATATTGGTTCTTGTTTTCACAACCATTCTCTTAGTCTACGTCTTTTTATTGGAGAATTGAGTCCATTGATGTTGATAGATACTAGTGACCAATGAATGTCACTTTCTTCTGATGTGAGGTTGGTGGTGTTGCTGAGTTTCATTGATTGTATTCTTCTGATTTTTTGTTGTGCAGTTATCCATGTCCTTTGTTTCCTTGGATGTAGTTGTTTTGGTTGAGTTTGAATTACCCTTCTAGTAACTTCTGTATGGCTGGGTTACTGTGTACATATTGTTTAAATTTGGTTTTGTCATGGAATATTTTGAATTCTCCATCTATTTTGATTGAAAAATTTGCTGGGTATAATAGTCTGGGTTGGCATCTGTGGTTTCTTAAGGTCTGCATGACTTCTGCCCAGCCCCTTCTAGCTTTCATAATTGACATTGAGTAAACTGGTGTGATTCTGATAGGTTCTGCCTTCATCTGTTACTTGGCTTTTTTCCCTTTTAATATTTTTTCTTAGTTTTGTAGATTCAGTGTTTTGAATATGATGTGAAGTAAAGAATTTCTTTTCTGGTCTAGTCTATTTGGTGTTCTGTAGGCTTTTTGTATGTTTATGGACATCTCTTTCTTTAAGTTGGGAAAATTTTCTTCTCTGATTTTCTTGAAAATATTTTCCGGACCTTGAAACCTGATATATTCTTCTTTATCTGCTACTATTATTCTTAGATTTTGTCTTTTCATGGTGTACTTGATTTCTTGGATGTTTTGTGTTTGGAATTTTTCTGATTTTAGTTTTTCTTTGAGAAACATGTCAATTTCTACAAGTGTATCTTTGGCACCTGAGATTCTCTCTGCCATCTCTTGTATTTTGTTGGTGATGCTTACCTTTGTAGTTTCTGATCTTTTCTTTTTGTTCTCCAGCTCCTGGTTTTTCTCTGTCTGTGCATTCTGTATTGATTCTAATTCTGATATTTCATGTCTTGCACCATTTTCTTCATCTGTTTAAATGTGGAGTCCTGCTTCTCAATGATGGCTTCTATGTTTTTGTTCATTTCTTCTCTATATGCCACTAATTGTGTCTCTTCTTGTTTGGCTGTATTTGTCTGTATTTTTTTTTTTGAGAGCTTTGTTCATTTTTTCTTTGTTTGCCTCTATTTGTATGGTTATTTTTTTTGAGAGATTTCTTCATTTCCTCTTTATGAGCCTCTAATAGATGGAAAAGCATAGTTTTAAAGTCGTTTTCTTGAATATCTAGTGAATTGAAGTATCCATTGATTTAGGGGGTTGCTGGTGAAGCCATGGCTTCCAGATTTTTGTGGAGTGTGTTCTTTTGTGAGCCTCTGGCCATCTGCTTATTTGTAACCATCACTGTTTTGTCCTGGAGTCTGTACATCAGGCTAGGACTGTCTTTTTCTGGTTTCTGGACAATTTCGTGTTATTTGCCCCCCCAATAAGGTGCATGCTAGTTGCCACCATCTTGGATCTCCTTCATTGTCAGAAATTTTGAACTGACAAAGACAGAACTTTTAGCCATTCTGATCAAAATTGCGATATTTAAAATGAACATTTATTTCACTTGTTTTAAAGTCTCAATTCTACTCAATCTATTTTCTTTAAACATAATTTACATGATAAACATATATTGTGATGATATATGCAAATGTACACATATGTATATCCAATGTACATAATTTTTAAAATCATATATGCTTATATTTATGATTTTGTATGTGTGCATTTTTTATAGCCAATTTTATTTGACAATGCTTTTGACAAAATATCCAATGTGGATGGTTTTGCAGTTTTCAGATGCTATAGATGCTACATAACAGCAAACTATTTAATAGCTCTTCTTAATTAAATTAATAGCTCAGAATTATATATAAATACATACATATATGTGTGTGTAGTGTTTTCTGAGAAGAATTACTTCATTCAATTTAATAAACTGTAGTATATGATTTCTCAGTTTTAAAGTAGTAAATATCTGAATTAATTACCTTATATATCATATTCTTGAATCTTAAATATTTTAAAAATCAATGTGATAATTTTGCATAATTATCATAGGTTATACTATTATAAACAATATGATTAAGAATACTTTTTACAACCAAGTACTATTCGTGGAGATGACCTGGAACCCCTGCACAGGTGTAGCCCATGGCAGTTCAGTGTCCAAGTGGGTTACATAATAATGGGAAGAGGGACTGCCTCTGACATAATCTGATTGGCCTGCTCGTTGATCACTTCCCCCTGAGGGGGGAGCAGTCTTACCAGGCCACAGTAGAGGACAATACAGCCACTTTTGATGAGAACTGATAGACTAAGATCAGAAAGAAGAGGAGAACCTCCCCTATCAGTGGACTTGGGGAGTGGCATGCATGCAGAAAGGGGAGGGAGGGTGGGATTGGGAGGGGAGGAGGGAGGGGCTTATACAAAATTAATAAAATGTAATTAATAAAAAAAGAATACTTTTTACTGTTTCATGAACTATTTCTTCGTCATATTTTTGTTACATATCATTGCACAATAATAGCAATGTAAAATGTTATTTAATTCCTGCTAGGAAATTCTGGTGGAAGGGTTCACAATTCCATCTATGTAGCTTTCATCATACATCCTATTTCACCTTTCCTAAAATTAGCTAAGATTCTTTTAGTTTGGAGTGGTAGTAGGTCATGTTTATATCCAAGATGATTGCTGGAACAGATACTCCTTTAAAACAACTCATTACTTCAGCTTCTCCTTTCTCATATGGAGGAGCATTCTATGAGATACAGATCATGTTAGCACTACAGCCTCAGGGCCTTTCTTTGTCAGTGTATAGCTTATTGATGTGCTCCTTTTTAGATACATGGTTTATGCTAAAATTTATCTTGTTAGATTGTGTGCTATCTCTTTTGGGGAACAAAAATTTCAGAATAGTAATGTTCTCTATCATTTTCAGAGTTGATTTTCCTCTCTCAAAAATTTTTATAAGGAAAATTGACAGTTTTCAAAATTAACTATTTTGAATGCTGCTGAATGTCATCTAAAGTAATTAGTTGTACAATGTTAATAACCAGATAAAATAATCATCTAAGTATTGGTTATTGATACAGAACATTTAATAATTTCAAGGCTTAAATCTAAAACTGTCAACCACTTGTTGGTAAGTTACCTGTTCATATCAAGTCCTCACACCTGAGAGATAAACATTTTCAACTTTGCTAACCTGTTGCAAGGGGACAAAATAGATAAGCCACTTGACTCACCCAAGGCCCTGAATCAAATATCTAGCAGAGAAAGAAACACCTTCAGTCACTTAATGGTTTTTTCAAAACATTCAAGAAAAAATAAAAAACTGTTAAAGAAATGTCTCAAACCTGGCACAATGACAGATGCTTCTAATCACACCACTCGAGGAGGCAGAGGCAGGCAGATCTCAGTGAGTTTGAGGTCAGCCTGGTCTACAGTTTGAGTCCAGGAGAGCCATACTACACAGAGAAACTGTGTCTCAAATCAAACAAACAAACCAGCAACAAAGAAAGAAATGTCTATAATTAGGCAAAATGAAAGCATTTTTTAGTTAAAATATCTGCTTAAGGTAACACGAGAGATACACTCCAGAAGATAAAACATTTCTCAGTCCCTCCCCTTGGTACATGTCCTTCTGTTCCTTACAGAAGGTGATCTCCCCCTTATGTCTCCTAGACAGTAAGTTGGTGGTCTTCTGTGACAGTGTTTTAGACAAATGTAATCTCCCTAAAGTTGATTTTTACAAGCTGTAGTTTTGCTGACTTGGGGCAGTTACGATTTTTTTGCTCTGGGTCTGTACAGTTTCTTTACGAAAACTGGTTTTGGCTATGATGAGTAAAGCTGCTACAAACATGGTTGAGCAAATTTCCTTGTTGTGTACTTGAGCATATTTTGGATATATGCCCAGTAGTGGTATAGCTGGATCTTGAGGTAGTACTATTTCTAATATCTGAGAAAGATCCAGATTGATTTCCAAAGTGGTTGTTCAAGTTTACATTCCCACCAGTAATGGAGGAGGGTTCCCCTTTCTGCACAACCTCTCCAGCATGTATTGTCACTTGAGTTTTTTTTTTTTTTTTTTCCTGCAGGAGAAACTTTTTTTTTGTCTTTTTAAAATTTTTTTTAATTTTTTATGCTAATTACAGTTTATTCACTTTGTATCCCAGCTGTAGCCCCCTCCCTCCTTCCTTCCCAATCTTTTTTAAAATTTTTTTTAAATTTTTTATTTAACTTTTATTAATTACACTTTATTCATTTTGTATCCCCCCATAAGCACCTCCCTCCTCCCCTCCCGGTCCCACCCTCCCCCCCTTTCTGCATGCATGCCCCTCCCCAAGTCCACTGATAGGGGAGGTCCTCCTCTCCTTCTTTCTGATCTTAGTCTATCAGTTCTCATCAGAAGTGCCTGCATTGTCAGGGTTCTAGGTTATCTCCACGGATAGTCCTTGGTTGGAGTATGAGTCTCTGGGAAGTTCCCCGTGTTCAAATTTTCTTGTTGTGTTGCTCTCCTGTGGAGTTCCTGTCCTCTCCAGCTCTTACTATTTCCCACTTCTTACATAAAATTCCATTCACTCTGCCAGTCAGTTGGCCATCAGGCTCAGCATCTGCTTTGACAGTCTGCACGGCAGAGACTTTCAGAGGCCCTCTGTAGCAGGTTTCTAGGTTGTTTCCTGTTTTCTTTTTCTTCTGATGTCCATCCTCTTTGACTTTCAGGATGGGGATTGAGCATTTTAGTTAGGGTCCTTTCTTTTGCTTAGTTTGTTTAGATGCACAGATTTTAGTAGGTTTATTTTATGTTGTACGTTTATATGAATGAGTATATACCTTGTGTGTATTTTGCTTCTGGGACAACTCACTCAGGATGATCCTTTCCAGGTTCCACCATTTACCTGCAAATTTCATGATTTCCTTATTTTTGATTGCTGAGTAATACTCCATTGTATAGATGTACCACGATTTCTGCATCCATTCTTCAGTTGAGGGGCATCTGGGCTGTTTCCAGCCTCTGGCTATTACAAATAAAGCAGCTACAAACATGGTTGAGCAAATGTCCTTTTTGTATACTTGAGCCTCTTTTGGGTATATGCCTGGGAGTGGTATGGCTGGATCTTGAAGAAGTGCTATTCCTAGTTGTCTGAGACAGCGCCAGATTGATTTTCAGAGTGGTTGTACAAGTTTACATTCCCACCAGCAGTGGAGATGGGTTCCCCTTTCTCCACAACCTCTCCGGCATGTGTTGTCCCTTGAGTTTTTGATCTTGGCCATTCTGATGGGTGTAAGGTGAAATCTCAGGGTTGTTTTGATTTGCAATTCCCTAATGGCTAATGAGGTTGAGCATCTTGTAAGTGCTTCTCTGCCATTCGATATTCCTCTACAGAGAATTCTCTCTTTAGCTCTGTTCCCCATTTTTTAAGTGGACTACTTGGTTTGCTGCTTTTCAGCTTCTTTAGTTCTTTATATATACTGGATATGAGTCCTCTGTCAGATAGAGGATTGGTGATGATTCTTTCCCAATCTGTAGGCAGTCGCTTTGTTTTGATGACAGTGTCCTTTGCTTTACAGAAGCTTTTCAGTTTCATGAGGTCTCGTTTATTGATTGTTGCTCTTATAGCCTGTGCTGTTGGTGTTCTGTTCAGGAAGTTTTCTCCTGTACCAATGAGTTCTAGGGTTTTCCCCACTTTTTTTTCTAGCTGATTTAATATGTCTGGTTTTATGTTGAGGTCTTTGATCCACTTGGACTTCAGTTTTGTGCAGGGTGATAAGTATGGATCTATTTTCATTTTTCTACATGTACACATCCAGTTGGACCAGCACCATTTGTTGAAGATGCTATCTTTTTTCCATTGTATGGTTTTGGTGTCTTTGTCAAAAATCAGGTGTCTGTAAGTGTGTGGGTTTATTTCTGGTCTTCTGTTCGGTTCCATTGATCCACCATTCTGTTTCTATGCCAGTACCATGCAGTTTTTATAACTGTTGCTCTATAGTACAGCTTGAGATCAGGGATGGAGATACCTCCAGAAGATCTTTTATTGTAGAGGATTGTTTTAGTAATTCTCGGTTGCTTGTTATTCCATACGAAGTTGAGAACTTTTCTTTCCAGGTCTGTAAAGAATTGTGTTGGCAATTTAGTGGGAATTGCATTAAATCTGTAGATTGCTTTTGGTAGGATGACCATTTTTACTATGTTAATCCTGCCAAGCCATGAGCATGGGAAATATTTTCAGTCACTTGAGTTTTTTATTGTAGCCATTCTGAAGGGTGAAAGCTGAAATCTCAGGATTGTTTTGATTTGCATTTTTCTGATGCCTAAGGAGGTAGAGCATTTCTTCAAGTATTTCTCTGCCATTTGATATTTATTGAGAATTCTCTGTTTGGCTCTGTACCCTATCTTTAATTAAATTACATGATTTGTTGCTATTTAACTCTTGAGTTCTTTATATATTTTGCATGTTCCTAAACTGAGGAATGCATACAGAAATTGTGGTACTTTAACACAATGGAATACTACTCTGCTATTAAAAACAAAGAAATCATGAAATTTGCAGGCAAATGGTGGGATCTAGAAAAGATCATTCTAAGTGAGGTATGCCAGAAACAGAAAGACACCCATGGTACATACTCACTTATAAGTGGATATTAGACATATAAATAGGATAAACATACTAAAATCTGTACATCTAAAAAAGTTAAGCAAGAAGGAGAACCCTGGGTACAATGATCAATCCTCATTCAACAAGGCAAACAGGACAGACATTAGAAGAGGAAGAAAACAAGGAACAAGATAGGAGCCTTCCACAGAGAGCCTCTGAAAGTCTCTACCCAGCAGTGTATCAAAGCAGATGCTGAGACTCATAGGCAAAGTTTGGGCAGAGTGCAAGAAATCTTAGGAAAGAAGGGAGAGATAGAAAGACCTGGAGGAGACAGAAACTCCACAAGGAGAGCAAGAGAACCAAAAATCTGGGCACAAAGTTCTTTTCTGAGACTGATGCTCCAAGCAAGGACCATGCATGGAAATAATCTAGAACTCCTGCACAGATGTAGCCTATAGCAGCTAAGTGCCAAATGGGCTCCCTAATAAGGGGAGCATGGGCTTTCTTTGGTATGAACTCAGTGGCAGGCTTTCTGACCACTTCCCCCTTTTGGGGGGTGAGGTTTACAGCTTTGCCAGGAAGCATAGGAAGACAATGCAACCAGTCCTGAGAGACCTCATAGGCTAGAGTGAGAATAGAAAGGGAGGAGGACCTCCTCTATCCTCTATCAGACTAGGAGAGGGCATAGGGGAATTAGAGGGAAAGAGGGTGGGATTGAAAGGAGACAAGGGAGGGATGTCACAGGAGGATATAAAGTGACTAAGTTGTAATAAATGATCACTTTAAAAAACAAAACTGGTTTTGTGTCAAATTCTAGATTTTCTTCCAAAAACCTAGTTGATCCTTCTGTGTAGTTTATATCTTGCTCCTGTAACACTGCAACATTTTATGATGAATTTTTTAAAAAAATATTTTCCTGGTTTCTCTGCAGATGTCTTGTGATGTCTATAGAACTCATGCTATCTGCCTTTATGCTTTGTCATTCTTCATCCAGGCATCCAATGTTCATACAGTTTTACCACCAGGACCCTTAGTTTGTCATGTGCTGAGCACAAAACCATTTTCTGCTAGGTGTCCCCATATTTTACACACGAAACACAATATCTATCTGCTTGAGTTGAGTCTGGGAATGCATCTCTTCTTAGACCTTTTCATGTTTTTGATGCCATACAGTGGTATAACCAATCTTTCAGTCTTCAAAATCCCCAACATGCTTCAAACACTTAATTTCATCCCAACATGACGGGAAATAGAAAGTGTTAAAATTTTTATTGCATTCAGGACTCAGAGGAGTGTGTGCAGTATTCTGCTCCTGTAATTCTGTTTCCTTCCTGTCTCCACTATCCTTGGTTTGAGAAACAGTTAATCATAGTTGTTTTTTTTTTTTTTTTTTTTTTTTTTGTGGAAGTTTTCGTTTCTTTAAAAACTCAGTTATGTTATGTAAATATGTTTTTGTTTTAATCCCACGTGTGGCATATGGGACTGCCTTAGTTTATCCACAGCTGTTAATTGCCTCCTATGGGGCTGTCATCTATGCCAGCTGATAACAGCCTCTTGCAGCTCCAAGAGGGAACATGATCTTTGCTAGCTGATAAATAAAAGAGCTCAGAGAGAGAACAGGAGGGGTACAGCTTGAAGCACAGAGACAGAGGAGAGAATGCCTCCAATAAAGAATACTGCTTGCTGTGTTTGCTGGTTTGCTGGTTACCTGGACTACTGGATACCCTGACAACTGAGATTGGTGTTGCTCCTAAAAGAACCTGAGTACCCTTCCCAGCAGGAAAAAGTAAAGAAGTCTATGTCCCCATTTCCTTCTAACCTTCTTTTTCTCCTACCTAGGGCTGAAGATTTGGAATGGAGGTAAAAGCTATAGAAACCCAAAATAAAGCAGTTAGAAACTAGAGCCTAGAGTTCTGACATCATTAATCTTATAAACACGTTTACTCATGGGCTTCAGTCATGTAAGCTAAAATTCAAACCCTTAACTCACCAATAACAACAGCACAAAAAAAGTTTTAAAAAATGCTGTACAGCATAAAAATGGAAGAAACTCCTAATTCTTCCCTTCAGAAACTGTAATTCTCAGTTAACTTTAATATACATTTTAAAAATAATCACTCTCTTTCTTTTTGAATGAAGAGGGTTTTTGTTTTGTTTTGTTTTGTTTTGTTTTTACATTTGTTTTAGTCTTTTGTTATTTAATGTCAAATTTCAAATTCACCTTCTCTCAGGGTAACCTTTTCTTTTTGTTGCTTATTTTTTTAAATCTTACATCATAACTAAGTTGGTTGAGAGCTAACATGTTTATGCTAACATTTAATAATGTTGAATGAAAAGTTATCTACCATGGGAAGAATACAGGGAAGCCTTGAACTAATTTATGAATTCATTTTGCTGGTGCTCCCTTAATTGTTTATTTACTTAGTGTTATAGACTGAGCAAAGGATGCATGCTTTGGCAGACTCCTACCACTAAACAAAACCCCAGGCCCTCTTGATAATCCTTTGGTCTCTTTGAGGCATTAAAGATGATTTTTGCATATTTTTAATTACTTCTAGAATCCTTTAATATTATTTTAATTTGAGATGAATGTTAAAAACTAGAAGAAAATGGGGAGGTTGTCATGGATATGGAGAGCAAAGAAGAAACCACATGGCAAATTTAAGAATCCCTATACTTAGAAATGAAGTATAAACTTTATACTTTTCAGTTGGCCAGCTGTCAATTTCCTAATTGTTAACTATAAAATTAATGCATATTGTTAAAAATTAAAAATATTCTTACATTTTGATTAAATATATCTATAATTAAGGTAGAAATTATATTACACTAGTCCCCAGTGACTGTTGATGTTAACAACCAGGCAACTTACTTCAAGTATTATTATTATTATTATTATTATTATTATTATTATTATTAATTGTTATTAATTTCACCAACATTGTCCTATATACATACATATATATATATATATATATATATATATATATAATATGGTTATAAAATTGTATATGCCACAAAAGTTGATGTATCAAAAATAATTATCAGCTTATTTGTTTGTGCCAAGAGGTTTGTTCTTCAGACTGTATTCTCTCTTTTTTTTAAAGAAATGGTCTTTCATGACCAAACCTTTGGCAGAGTACAGGGAATCATAAGAAAGAAGGGGAGTTAGTCTGATGAGGAAAGGATAGGAGCTCCACAAGGACCAAATATATCTGGGCACAGGGTCTTTTCTGAGACTGACATGCAACCAAGGACCATGTATGAATGTAACCTGGAACCTCTGCTCAGATGTAGCCTGTGGTAGCTCAGTAACCAATTGGTTTCCCGTAGTGAGGGGAATAAGGACTGTTTCTAACAGGAACTCAATGACTGGCTCTTTGGCCTCCCCACCCCCCAAGGGAGGAGCAGTCCAGCCACGGAGGAGGGCTTTGCAGCCAGTCCTGAAGATACCTGATAAAACAGGATCAGATGAATGGGGAGGAGGTCCCCCCTATTAGTGGACTTGGCAAGGGGCACGGTGGAGATGAGGGAGGGAGGGAGGGACTGGGAGGAAATGAGGGATCGGGACATGGCTGGGATACAGAGTTAATAATATGTAACTGATAAGAAAAAAATAAAATTCAAAAAAAAAAGAAATGGTCTTAAACTACTATCATGTTATATTGCTTATAATACTGTATATAATATGTATAAATATGGTATACTTCAATAAAATAAGAAAAAGTTTAATACTATTGGTCTTATATCAGGAACTCAATGAAGGCTGTTTTTTCTATTACCTGTCCTAATGATGTAACTCTGTGAAGAAGTTACTGGTATTCACCTTTTTATATGGTCAGCTTGAAGCTTAGCAAGATCATGTGCAATCTGAGAATGGTTGCAGGATCTCACTTGTTTGATATTAATGTTTACAAAAATGGTAATTTATAAGGGGATCGGGGGGCTGTCTCTGACATGAACTCAGTAGCTGGCTTTTTGGCCACTTCCCCCTGGGAGGGTGCAGCTTTGCCAGGCCACAGAGGAAGAAGATGCAGCCAGCCTTGATGAGACTTGATAGGCTACGGTCAGATAAAAGGTGAGAAGGTCCTCCCCTATCAGTGGACTAGGGAAAGGGCATAGGTGGAGAAGAGGGAGGGTAGGTAGGACTGAGAGGAGACAAGGGAACGGGCTGCAGAGGGGATACAAAGTGAATAAATTGTAATAAATAAATATATAAATAAAAATAAATTAAAAGTAAAAAATGGTAATTTATAATATGTTATGAAAATTTTAACCCCCAGATACTTTAATGTCAGACACTCAAGAATATGTTAAAAATTTACCAGACCAAAGAAGATGACAATGCAGCCACTCCTGATGGGATATGATAGACTAAGATCAGAAGGAAGGAGAAGAGGACCTCCCCTATCAATATACTTGGGGAAGGGAATGCGTGAAGAAGGGGGATGGAGGGTGGGATTGGGAGGGGAGGAGGGAGGAGCTTATGAGGGGATACAAAGTGAATAAAGTGTAATTAATAAAAAATAAAAAAATAATTTATATTAAATAATTTTATTAAATTATACAAATAAATTTTACTTTGTTAGTACAAAGTAGAACTGATTCTATCCATCTATATATCTATATACACACATATACAAAAACATATCCTAACACATTTTTAGTTGAAGGTAGTTATATAGATAAAGCTGAAGTGTTGCTATTTTAGAGCAAGACAAATACATGTTGATTATCCAACACCCTAATCATCCTACAATTATGTATTCATTGGTCTCATCAACATTAAGGAGAAATAAAGATAAGGTAACTATGATTTCTTGAAAAAAAATTCATTCTGTTTCAATCACTTGAAGTGAAAGAAGTTACTAGAGTTCTAATAATATCTGTTTTTTGTTCTGGTATATAAAGCAGGGTACTAGTGTGATGTTAGAGAGAGAAAAACCACATCATTAGTAACCAAAGAGCCGAAAGGGCTCTTATTACATGCCTCTGATTTCATTTTACCTCTCATTTACATGTAGCAAATGAGGTATAAAAACTGCTCTTTGGTTGTCTTAAGTATCAGGAAATGGCATCATGCACATCTCTTTACGACTTAATGGAAATGGGTGAGATTTGCCTTACATTTAATTCCTGTGTATAAATGAGAAAGGTAATATTTGAGATGGTGTTGGACTCCTTCTCCAGTGAATGAGTCATTAGTGCCTTCAAGTCTAGCAACAGTGAGCTCTCCTTCATAAGATCATTTTCACATCGAAGTGCTTTCCAAGTCACTACATCTTTGCACAAATTGCTCAATGACCTTTAAATGAGCTCATGAAACATACTTTTGTAGTGGTGGTAGCCAGCTAGACACATAGGCAATAATGGCAATAAGCTATTTTGAAATATAATACTAAATTCTCATTCAAAATATGAATAAATGCAATTTTTCATTGTTGTTTTGAGATCTCCCTATGTTGCCCAGGTTGATCTGAAAATCCAAAGTGCAAGCTATTCTTCTGCTTGAGCAACCCAAATAATTGGAACTATAAACACATGTTACTATGCCCAGTGCAAAAGTGCATTTCTTATATTTTATTATGAAAATATTTGAATCTGCACCATGTCCAAATAAGTGAAGTTAGAGGATAATATTTAATCTGTGAAGAAATTTTATTCTTTCCTATAGAAAAAGTTAATCTCATATATATTAATTTAATTCAGAAAAAAATAGAATTTCCAGCCCTTTCCATATGCTTTGCTTTTATTTGGAGTGTGAAATGACTTTCTCTTCCTTATGGTGTATGCATACATTTAATGAGACAATGAGGTTCTGATTAACACTCAATCTCCATTGGAAAGATTCTTTAAAGACAATCTAATATTGTATATTTTCCAATATGTATCGTATGGTAATTTTATACACACACACACAAACTAAATGTAATAAAAATAAAAGCAAGTTTTACATGTCACTGCCAGTAAAGAGCCTGGCAGTAGGGAGTTGGAGGTCTGAAGGGCATGCCCTCCTAAATAAGAAAACTAAGATACAGAGAAAATAATTTATTGGGTGATGTAATGGTATGTGGTGTCATGTTGACCATTCCAGATCTCACTGCAGCTAAAGTCTGGCAAAAAGGCACGCATGGTATATACTCACTCATATAAACCCACTAAAATCTGTACATCTAAACAAACTAAACAAAAGAGAGGACCCTAACTAAAATGTTCTATCCCCATCCTGAAAGACAAAGAGGATGGACATCAGAAGAAAACGAAAATAGGAAACAA
This sequence comes from Psammomys obesus, assembly GCF_907164565.1. Lineage (NCBI taxonomy): Eukaryota > Metazoa > Chordata > Mammalia > Rodentia > Muridae > Psammomys > Psammomys obesus. The sequence continues at coordinate 11,134,098 of NW_026596100.1, read as the reverse complement.
CCTCGGAACCTGCTACAGAGGGCCTCTGAAGGCCAGAAGAAAACAGGAAACAACCTTGAAACCTGCCACAGAGGGCCTCTGAAAGCTTCTGCAGTATAGACTGTCAAAGCAGATGCTGAGCCTGATGGCCAACTGATGGGCAGAGTGAATGCAATTTTATGTAAGAAGTGGGAAATAGTAAGAGCTGGAGGGGACAGGAACTCTACAAGGAGAGCAACAGAACAAGATAATTTGAACACAGGGAACTTCCCAGACTCATACTCCAACCAAGGACTATTTGTGGAGATGACCTGGAATCCCTGCACAGGTGTAGCCCATGGCAGTTCAGTGTCCAAGTGGGTTACATAGTAATGGGAAGAGGGACTGCCTCTGACATAATCTGATTGGCCTGCTCTTTGATCACTTCCCCCTGAGGGGGGAGCAGCCTTACCAGGCCACAGTAGAGGACAATGCAGCCACTTTTGATGAGAACTGATAGACTAAGATCAGAAAGAAGAGGAGGACCTCCCCTATCAGTGGACTTGGGGAGTGGCATGCATGCAGAAAGGGGAGGGAGGGTGGGATTGGGAGGGGAGGAGGGAGGGGCTTATGGGGGGATACAAAATGAATAAAGTGTAATTAATTAAAAAAAGAAAATAAAGCAATGGATTTTCAGAAAAAAAAATTCATTGTAAAGAAGTAAAATTTTAAAGAATTCAATAAACACTTTCCATTGTCCTCCACTATTTTTTTTTTTGCCTAAGATTCTGCTGTCTTCTTATTATTATAATTTCTATAAATGCAGTTCATTTCTCTTGATTAAAATATGGGGTGCTACCTTTAAAAAGGTGAAGACAGGTTGGAGAGATGTCTCTGTGAATAAGCTTGGATCTCCAGGACTCACATAAAAGCCAAGTAGGCATGGCATCTACCTGTTATCCTATTTCTCAGATAGCTGAGTCAGGGAATCTTCAGAGCAAGGTGGATAGACATAGCCAGAGGAGACCCTGCTTCAGTAAATAAAGTAAAAGCAATGGAGGAAAATACTTGATAGCAACAATTAATTTCTCCCACCCTTACACACACACTGTGACAAACATCATAACAAAACAAATTTTTGAGCCATGTTTTCCTAAAGATTTTATGATACGTTGAAATAACTCCTTATGGACAAATAAATAAATGACCCTAATGAATCAATCCCAGGAAATAGAGAGAATTATTCAAAAATAGTCATTTGAAGAAAAAAAAAACATAAGATGGTAATTTAAAAATTGTTTTCTGTCAATGGCTCCATAGAATTCTTTCTCTTAATTTTAATAAGAAATTATATTCAAAATGCTAAAATATATTTTTCACAAAACTCTTCAGAAATGTGTATCAGCTCTCAATTCTGTCAAAACACATAGAGCAAACTCATTCTTCTTTCAATAGGAGATTAGAAATTGATTATCATGAAGGATGTACCACTTTCCTGTTTTCTGAGGAAGAGAATAAGTCCTTGAAATTTTTCCTTAATTTATAAAATCTCAAGTGTAATAAGATACATTAATCCTAAAATTAAAATATGTAATAATTTTTATAAATATACTCTTACTATGTGCAGCATGCTAATTATGCCAGGCTAAAGATGTTAATGATTACATTCCTGTATCTATCACTCATATTTTTTTATAGTTTGGCTAAAATTAAATGCTATTTGAGCCATGATTAGTTTCAATTTAATGAGATCCAGAATAACCCAGAAGATGGACCTCAAAGTTTGCTTGTGAGGAGATTATTTTGATTATGTTAGTGATATGGGACAGTTCATTCATCATTAGTAATATGGAACAATTCACCAACAGTTACAAACACCTCACCATTAGGAACACCATTACCAGGCTGGGGCTCTGGCTGTAGTAAAAGGAGAAGATGAACTGAACCCAAGAGTTATATTTTTGGCTTTCCAGATGTGGATATAATATCCAGAAAGCTCTTTCTGCCTTGACATTCCAGTTACCCTGGAATCTGAGTCTAGATCCTTAGGTTGCTTTAGACAGGTATTTTATTAGAACAACAAAAAAGTGACTAGTACAGTATATTATATTGTTGTTAGATTAGTAAAATGAATACTCTTGAAGATAATTTATAAAATACATTGACATTAATTCTGCTCATAGAAATTCTTTATTAGGTTTTATGTTATTGTTAACATTTTCATTTGTATCAAAATTAAGTAAGAATTTCCTTTATAACATTGTCTTCTCTCTTCTCCTGGTTACCACAGGCACTTATTTTTTCCCCTTAGTCTATAATATAATATATCCCCTTCAAATAAAAGATAATGTATTTTCATCTTCTATCAGAAACTTACCTATATTGAAAATATTACATTTAGTATTTAAGTATCCATATGTCAGAAAGAAAATGTAGAGCATGTGTTAAAGGTTGAATGTAAAATGTCACTTACAGGCTTACATGTTGAAAGTTTGATCATTAAACTGGTGGATGTAATCTTTGGGATTTAATTGGACCATAAAGTATGACTTAATCAGTGGCTAATTCATGTGGTTTCCTTTTTTTTTTTTTTTTTTTTTTTGGTCACATGCTCTACCACTGAGCCATAACCCAATGTAGCATTGTTTTGAATTAGGGGAAACTCCCAGAAGTGAGGATATATTTGGTAGAAAAGGATATGTTCTCTTAAGAATTATATCTTGTCCTAGGCAGAGTCTTTGTTCTTTCTTCTAAATCCTGGCCAAGAGAAGATAAAATGATTGATTCTATCACATGCCTCTAGAGCCAGTGATGCTTCTGTGATGGTTTGAATAAGAATGGATCTATAGTTGGATGTTTGGTTCCAGATTGGTGAACTGTTTAGGAAGAACTGGGAGGTGTTTCCTTGTTAGAGGAGGTGTGTCCCTGGGGATAGAATCTCTCTTTCACTTTCTCTCTCTCTCTTCCCCTCCTCTCCTCTCTCTTTCTGTTTCTGTGTATAAGATGCTCTATCTGCCTGGTGCCTTGGTCTTCTCTATGATGATCATAGATCCACCCTCTGAGACTGTTAGCAAGCCTCCAAGCTTTTTATTGTAAGTTGCCCTGATCATGCTGTTTTGTTTTGTTTTGTTTTTCATTGCAATAGAAAAATACCTTAGTCTTAAAACAATGGAGCCTGTTGACTATGTACTGAAATACAAACATTTAAAAATACAGATATGGTCTCTATAATTTCCCTTGCATACTCTCATTAGTACTTTCAAAGATAGACCATCTTAATATTGTAATTTGCACTCAACAATTTAAATGCTTGAGGAACAAAATCTTCCATTTTTAGATGTACAAGTTCATAGCACCAGAGGATAAAACCATAGTGAACCATGTTCCAGAAAGCTGCCTTTCTGGGATGCAGAAAGGCATCCATAAAGAGATGCAGAAGTAGTCTTTTACATTCATGTACAACTTCTCATAAACCCTTAACTCTAAATGAAGATCTCCATCTCCATCTAAACTAACTTTGCTAACTTACAATCAACTGAGGAATTCAGCAACTTTCATGATATTGGTATTTATTTTTCATGTTCCATTTTATGGCTTCTTCCTTAAAGATCTTTCCAAATGCGATTAAGTTTTATTCATTATAATTATTTTATTTATGTTCATACTAACGACCATTTAAAATATTTATTCATTAGAGAATTTTATATAATGTATTTTGATCATATTCTTTCCTTCCCTCAACTCCTCCCAGACCTACATCCTCTTTCTACCCACCCATCAAGACCAATTTGTTCTGCTCCAGTATTATTGGGTGAAAGATCTTCCCTCTGGAACATGTTTTGACCTAACCAGAAGCTGCACTTTTAGAGAAAAAAAAAAGGTTCTCTCTCTTCTAGAAGCTCACAATTATCCTTATCCTTACTATAGTGGGTCTCTGTGCTCAGCTCATCTATTCATGCACGTGGTATGTATGTTCAATTTAGGGCTGAGCATTCTGCTATCTCCTTTTTGTCTTCAGCAATGGAGTCTTATCAAGTTAAAGAGGACAGATGATGGCATCAGCAGTAGCCTATAATGTTTGAGAGTCAGTGGAAACTGAATGTCCAAAAAAAAAAAACAAATAGTTACACACTTCTGGCACTGGGAATTCTATTTGTTATTCTGTAATAGCTAGTAAAGGCCATTCTTACCTCATTATAGTGGAGACACATTTTAACTCTTTTATGTATGTGTATGCCTACAATTTGGGACCTTCAACTATATTAAGTTTCTATATAACTGTTTTTAAAAGACTTTTAGTGTAATTTTTATTCTCTGTATTCCTTCCTCTACTTGCTCTCCCCTCTCCCACCTGGTTTAACCCTTTTCTGTTTCACTATTCTTTTGTTCCACTCTATTTTTAATCCTTTATAGCAGGTCATCTTAATACACATTTTAGTCATATTTATTTTAAGCTTGACTACAAATACCTATTTGAAACAATGCATATTTGAAGTTAGAAATGATTCAAAACATTTTATAACTGAGAAGAAAATTAAAGTCACCATATTCTCTTTAAATCAGAAACTTTTCAATAAATCTATAATGTCAATTCATCTACATTAAAATTTTAAATTAATTTCTAGTTTGAAAAAAATTAAATATATAATTTAATGAATAATACCAGTACACTACATGGAAAAAATTGTCAGTATGTTAATAAAATGTGAACAGATATAATAGATCAGTAATAGAATACAATGCTTGTAATAAATATATTTATACTATTTCTCATCTCCTTTATCCATGTCCAAAACAACCTGCTTGGGAAATGGAACCATCCAGTGTTAGTCTCCCAACTAAATTAATGTAAACAAGATAATCTTTCACAGATATGCCCAGAACCCCATTCCCTAGGTGGCTCTAAAACCTTCCAAGTTCACAGTTAACACTAAACATCACAAGGATAAAGTAGATATGATATCTATTAGGTACTATAGTATAAAATTAAAATACAGAAATGAATGGAAAAAATAAACAAGAGTAAATTATTGATCACTATTTTACCAGTAAAAATATTTTAAACACATTGAAATGGGATTCTACTACCTTAATTTCTTTATTGTTTGTCTATCACATATTTAAGTTACCAACAAAGATAAGCTATTTTAAGTGATACTAATTCAGTGACGAAAGGTACAGACTCAAATTCTAAGACTTAGAGATCCATCTGCTTTTATCATTGTAATTTTCCTAGGGAAACAATATAATTGTAAAGTGCTTCATTGAATATTTGTGCTAGTTTATCTGGCAAACTTTCCTTATTTGTTATTGTGGTTTTAGGCAGCAGGCCTTTATAAATGACACCGTGATGGATGAATTCACAGCTAATACTGTGTGGTAATTATTTCCACAAAATTGATTGTACAGTAGACATGTAAAATGTCACTGAAGAAAGCACAGAGCCTAAAGGCAGCCTTGCCAGACTCACAGACCTTTACACATTTTCTTTTGGAACATAGTCTTAGAAAACACTCAAAATCAGTCATGTATTTCCTCTGCTTTTTTCATAATCAATTATGATCATTATCTAAATTTCATTCTCTATCTTTTGTAGTTGGCTACTAGAAATGCTTGGATCCTGAAATGTTACTACATACTGTTCAATTTTCTGACTATTACCTACTGCTATTCAGCACCTTAAAATACACATTTTATTTACTTTTACCAAATAACATACACATTGACTTAAAAATAATACCTCAAAAGTAAGAAAAGAAAACACTAAACCCATGTTAATGTTAGAGTAAATCAATCTTTCTTGAATATTTGCTTATTAATTACCTAACATCTGAAACTAATAAGTACCTTCCTTTTCATTTCTTTTTATACTCTTTTCATGGAGAAGGTACTTTATTTATATAACTGAGCAGTACATCTTATTAAGGACTTTCTCTATTCCAATTAGTGCTTGTTGAAACTTACCAAAATAATGAGGTTATCTGGACTTCCAGATACAAGACAGTAATTATGCAAGCCAAAAATATTAGAAGGCAGAAATGAATATGCTAGAAATGAAGTTGAGAAGTGATATTGAAAGTACTGCTGTAATTTATGAGTATAGCTCTGTCTCTTGCAATTATTCTGCTGTATTACCTCTCCAAAGTGAAACATGATGATGAAAGTCACTGGGTCTAACCTACCAGGTTTGTGGTGATGGGAAAGTGTGCCAAGCATTGCATGGCACTCACAATTCATTTGAATTGTGAAGAACTGAAGAAATGGGAAATGGTTTCATCTTGTTTCTGACTGGTGAGTGCAGGCACCATGTTTTGTATCTCCATCCTCGTTCCATAAAATAAATAACATCCCAGTATTTGTTCAGTGATAGACAAGTAGCCCAGTCTTTTCCCATAAATGTCACTCACCTCTCAGATTTGACACATGACTTGAAACTCATGTTCTATTTTTCTCTTTAAAAATTAAAACATATCCTGAATGAGGCCACCCAGACCCAGAAAGGCAAATAGTATATATTCACTTAGAAGTGGACATTACATATAAAGTAAAGGATAATCATGCTACAATCCACAGACCCAGAGAGCATGAGGAACAAGAAGGGTTCCAGGAGAGGATGCACCAATCTCTCTGGGAAGAAGAAACAGAATAGATTTTTCAGGTCAACTACTGGCAGGTGGTGATGGGAACAGGAAAAATCAGGTGGGGGGGAACATTAAAAGAGAGAAGAGTGGTAGAGTTAGCTGGAATTTGGGGCACTTGGAGGGTGAGGTAGAAATCTAGCATCATGGAAACTCCTAGGAATCTATTAGGGTGACCGTAGCTAAGTCTGCTGGTAGAGAGGGCACAGAGTCCGGAACCAGTCATTTTCTGTAACCAGGCAAGATTGCCAGTCTCCTCAATAAGAAATTTGAAAAAAATCCAGTTCGTACTCATTTCTAATTTATTTATTTCACTATTTGTGATCTTTGTATGAATGTGTTGTTTACAAATTCTGATGGATGATATTGCATAGATTTTTTTTATAAACATGTATGAAAACACAAATTCTTTCCTCTCTAATTTTCATTTTTTCTTTTTTTAATTTAGGGTATTATGTAAAAAATATGGACTCAGTCTTTCTCAGTGAAAACCTTAAAAACAACAGTATGTAATAAGGATTCTTTGGTTTTGAATATCACTTAATGCCTGATCTATCCTAACTTTTCAAAACCCCAACTGTGCTATGGGAGAAGGCACTTTTGTTTGCTCACATTGTTGGTGTTCTCTTCTTTTTTGGCCTCTTTTGTAGACTTCATTTTGATCATGCATTGGATACCCCCTGATTCTGTTGAACCATGACACCTTCTCTCAATGTGATTCCTTATGTCTTGTAGAAATTACATTAGATATGTACTCTATTCTATTTAATCCAGTAGTTTTATTCTGCCAAAACTGTCAGTAAGTGAGAAATTAAATAAAATGGTTTGCATTAGTAACTTTATTTTTTTGTTGTTGTTTTCCTGATATATTGAAAAGATAAATTACTTTTGTAATTTTGCTACTATCAAGGTTAATGCTATAAATTTGATTGGATTTAAAAACAAGTAAGGGATTAGCAAATGGCTGCTCTGATATGCCTATGAGAGCATCTCTAGAAAGGCATATCAAAAGATGACTAACTAAATAGATGCTATAATCTGTTGATGGATTCTTCCCTAGATATAAAAAAAAAATAGGCAATGAGGTAAGGAGGGCCTGTTGCTGGTTGTATTTTTCCTTGATTCTTATTGCATACTTTTCTCCTTGTTTCTTGCCTGTTAGTATTTGAGAATTTTTCCTTCTCTACACAATCATGGTGATATAATTTTCTACCAAACCACATGGGGCCAAATAAACATTGATTAAACCATCTGAAATCACAAGAAAAAACTTTTTTTTTCAAATGCCTTTTCAGCATCTAAGGAGATGATCATGTGGTTTTTCTCCTTCAGTTTGTTTATGTGGTGGATCACATTGATGGATTTTGGTATACTGAACCACCCCTGCATGCCTGGGATGAAACCTACTTGGTTGCAGTGGATGATATCTTGGATATGTTCTTGGATTCGGTTTGCAAGTATTTTGTTGAATATTTTTGCATGGATGTTCATGAGGGAGATTGGCCTGAAATTCTCTTTCTTTGTTGGGTCTTTCTGAGGTTTATGTACCAAGGTGACTGTGGCTTCATAGAATGAGTTTGGTAGTGTTCCTTCTGTTTCTATTTTGTGGAATAGTTTGAAGAGTATTGCTGTTAGCTCTACTTTGAAGGTCTGGTAGAATTCTGCGCTGAAACCATCTGGCCTTGGGCTTTTTTTGCATGGTAGACTTTTGATGACAGCTTCTATTTCCTTAGGGGATATAGGACTATTTAATTGGTTTATCAAGTCTTGATTCAGCTTTTGCATGTAGAATCTATCAAGAAATTTGTCCATTTCATTTAGATTTTTCAAATTTTGTGGCATATAGGCTTTTGTACTATGACCTAATGATTGTTTGGATTTCTTCAGTGTCTGTGGTTATGTCCCCCTTTTCGTTTTGGATTTTGTTGATTTGGATAGTTTCTCTCTGCCTTTTAGTTAGTTTGGCTAAGGGTTTGTCTATCTTGTTGATTTTCTCAAAGAACCAGCTCTTGGTTTCATTGATTCTTTGAATTGTTTTATTTGTTTCTAATTTATTGATTTGAACCCTGAGTTTGATTATTTCCAGCCGTCTACTCCTCTTTGGTGTGTCTGCTTATTTTTTTTTTCCTAGGGCTTTTAAGTGAGTAACTCACCAAACTGAACACTTAAACAAATTGATATAAAGCCAAAAGGAAACCATCCCGAAGAGTATCAGTCTGCATCCTGATAGATTGTTAGAAGTGGAGAGACCCACACTAACAGAGTAAGGATCGCTCCCTGAATAAGTAAAAAAGTGTAAGAATCTGTACGCATGGGTCTTTGTACTCCACTAGAGTCTGCTTCTGCTGTTCTTCTCTGCATGGCACCAGGGTTCTAGAACAGACTGCTTTATCTTACTTTCTCATTGCTGCTCCTTAATATTTTGATTATATTTGTGTGTGTGTGTGTGTGTGTGTGTGTGTGTGTGTGATGTTCAGGGCCATGTGTGCTAAGGAATATGTGTGGTCAGATCAAAGGACAGGTTGTTGAAAGAGTTGGTTCTTTGTTTTCTACTCTCTGGGTCCAGGAATTGAATTCAGGTCATTAGGATAAGTCGCAAATAGATTTGCCACTTAGCCATCTTTCCAGACTCAATTTTATTTCTTAAGAAACAGACCACCCTGGACCAAGGGGATGCCTACAGTGATTAACGTTGAAAGTAAGGACCATGCATGGAGAGGACCTTCTGCCCCTGTTCAAAGGAAGCCCACAGGCTGCTCAGTTTCCAAGTGGGTTCCATATTAAAGGGTACAGGGGCTCTCTCTGACATGAACTCAGTGGCCAGCTCTTTGATCACCTTTACCTGAGAGATGCAGCCTTGCCAGGACACAGAAGAAGATAATACATCCAGCCTTGATGAGACCTGATAAGCTAGGGTCAGCTAGAAGGAGTGGACGTCCTCCCCATCAGGACACTAGGAAAAAGGACTAAGGGGAGAAGAAGGATGGTGGGTGGTCCTGGGAGGAGAGGAGGGAGGGGGTGCAGTGGGGATACAAAGTGAATAAATTTTAATAAATAAATATATAAATAAAATCAAATTTAAAAAAGACTAAACTTACTACTGAAGAGATTAAAATTATAGGAAGAAAGGCAAAAGGAGAATCTAGAACATTTGGAAAGTCAGCTTTTCCTGTTTGTGAAAGTATTCCATTGAATCACTGATTGAAATGGGCAGAGTACAACAAACTTTTTATTTTTATGCCAAAATGAATAAAATATGAATTCAATGCACATAGTGAAAAAGAAATCCAAGAAAATCCAAATTAATACATACTATTTGACATATTTTTGCATGTATTTTTTAAAACTATTTTTGCTAGTATCTGTATTAGGTTTTGCTACTACAATGATGAAACTTTTCAAAGTTATTTGGGGAATGGGATATTCTTTTCTAAATGTTCAGTAAAAGTCTAATCATTTGTTGAGGTATCATTTTTTTAAAGTTTAAATATAAACTGAGCTGAGGAGATATGGAAATACACATGGCTGAACTGACTCCCGTCAGATGGGCCACAGTTTGCTTGTGCTCCATTTGAGACACCACAGCAAGAAGAACTCATTTTAGCAGAAGAAAATCTGGGCATTTTTCTGAAAGAATAAATGTCACTTGAAGTTTCGTGGTGTTTGGGTTGACTGGAGGAAGAGGGATATGAGTGAAGGACTGCTGCAGCTCCAGATGCTGGAAAAGACTTGTGTGGACCGCTAATGCAAAATGATAGCTTTGCTTCTAGAGCCTCAACTGAATGATGTCTGCTATTAATCCGGCGACCTTTCCTTAGAGCCTCTAGCAGTAGCAGCATATAGTCACCTTGCCTCAAGTTGGACTTAAGGACATCTGCCATCCTTGCTTGTAAAGATAATATATTTCTTGTGTAAGCCAGTAAAATTGATGCAGTTTATGACAGAAATTTAAAACTAATTCAGAAAATTTGGGAAATAGTTATCATTTTGTTCTTTAGGACCACCAGTTTGTAAAATAGTGATGTGAAAACTTTGTACCTAGATTCCTTTCTTAGAGCTTTAGGGTTTATTTATCTCAGCATTTTCTTTTAAACTGGGTAGACCACTATGTAATATATTAAAGTATATAATGCATTTGACAAGAACAGAAAGAATAAAATTTACCCTTCTGTATGAAAAATGTGCTCCCCCAACAATTCCTTTTCAACTAAGTTGATGGAAGGGTATACAATAATTTAGTATCCAGTAGCCATAAGTGTAAAAGAGATTGGCCAGGTTTTTGTGAAGAACATTTTACTTAGCTGCTGTCTTAGGATTTCCATTTTTGTGAGAGACACCATGACCAAGGCAGATTTTATAAAGGAAACATTTAACTGGGGCTGGCTTGTAGTTTCAGAGGTTTAGTCTATTATCATCATGACAGACACATGATGCTAGAGGAGCCAAGTTCTACATCTTGATCCAAAGATATCCAGGAGAAGAGTGGATTCTGCACTGAACAGAGTTTGAGCACATGAGATCTAAAAGCCCAATTCTCACTTTCACACAAAGACACACTTTCTCTAACAAGGTCATACCTACTAAAAATGCCACTCATTTTGGGCCAAACATTCAAACACAAGACTCTATGTGAGCAAAGACTTTTCCAACTACTACAGTTTTAGATTACATTTCTATTGCTGTAACAAAACAAAACAGCATGACCAAAAAGCAAGTTGGGAAGAAGTTTATTTGGCTGACACTTCTGCATTATAGACCATCACTGAAGGACCAGAACAGGAACTCAAACAGGGTAGGAAGTTAGAGGCAGAATCCAACACGGAGGCCATGGAGGGGTGCTACTTCCTTGCTTGCTCCTCTTGGCTTGCTCAGTTTTCTTTCTTATAGAACCCCAAGCACCAGCCCAGGGGTAACACCACCCACAATAATCTGTACTCTCCCTCATCATTAACTAATTCAGAAAATTCCCTACAGCTGAATTTTATGGAGGCATTTTTTTTTCATTTGATGTGCCCTCTGTTCAGATAGCTCTAGCTTGCATCAAGTTGACACCCAACTATACATGACAAGGTTTCTCATTTTTCTTTACAAAATTGTGAGACATAGATGTATCCTGTGCAAATGTAATAAGGATTCTAATCCAGGAGAATGTTAATATCAATTGTAAGCCTGAACAATATGAGCCACAAAATAAATAATAAGAGAAGACAAAGAAGAACATTTACTTTCAATACTTTCCATTTATAACACTAAAAAGAACTTAGTGGTTAACCAACACAAATTTAATGCCTGTCACTTAAAATCTGTATAGGCATTTCTTTTAATGACTACCATTACAATTCTGTCAATATGAAATCTTTAACAGGCAATAGAACTCTGTCTTAATGTGATACTTCAAAAGTGAATGCCTATATAGATTTAAATTTCCAATGTAATCGAATAAATTGGTAGCTCACAATATTTAATAATCTGTTTTTTTTTGTTTTATTCATGTACTGCAAAGAACTATTCCTACAGTTTCTTATTATTGCTGTATATATTTTACTTCTTATCAAGCTATCCAGAATTCATGAATCTGTGAATAATTCTTTACTACAGTTGCTACATGTAGCACAATAAAACATGCTGTGGTAGTCTGAGAGTTAATATCACTCCCTAAGTATCTAATTTTATACATGAGAGTGATTTTGTATATATATATACAGAGTATCAGTCATCTTGTAGAAATAGTAGTTAAGTTCACTTTAATTGAGATTTTTGTTACAAGTGGGAAGTTTTAAAAATGCTGATGAATTAAGAATCCCAATTAGAGTCAGAGTTAATGTTTAGCTATAGGGCTAATGTCTAGGGTATATTTAGATCTCCATGAAAATGGATGTAGACAAAGTAGGAATAATTCATGTATCTGATGGATTGTTGGAATACATGAATTCAAGATTCTTTTAAACTCTGAAAGTGAATGGTTCCATGCAAATTAGAAATCCAATTCTGGGACAGATAGGTGTGAACAGTCACACTGTAATATCAAATTAAGGAAGGGAACTGTAAAAATAACCAGAATGTAGGGGAAAATGGAGCACTGAAATAGAGGCCTGCATCTATGATTTAAAATAATTTGAAAAATATTACTTTGAATATCATTTATTAGTAGTCTGTAGGGTGAAGGCTTGATTTTATAAGTTATTTTATCTTTTTTTTTTTTTCACTTGGTGACTTCTTTTTGCATTCTTTTTTTTTTTAATTTTTTTATTTTTATTTTATTTTTATTTTTAGTTACATTTTGTTAACTCTGTGTCCCAGCTGTATCCTGCTCCCTCATTCCCTCCCCAACCCCACACTCCCTCCCTGGTCTCCTCCCTGCCCCTTTCCAAGTCCCCTGATAGGGGAGGACCTCCTCCCCTTTCATCTGACCCTGTTTTATCAGGTATCTTCAGGGCTGGCTGCAAAGTCCTCCTCTGTGGCCTAACAGACTGCTCCTCCCCTGGAGGGGGTGTCAAACAGCCTGCCCTTGAGATCCTATTAGAAATAGTCCGTGTTCCCCTTACTTTGGAAAACTACTTGGTTACTGAGCTACCACAGGCCACATCCGAGCAGAAGTTCTAGGTTATATCCATAGATGGTCCTTGGTTGAGTGTCAGTCTCAGAAAAGACCCTGTGCCCAGATATATTTGGTCCTTGTGGAGCTCCTATCCTTTCCATATCATACTAACTTCCCTTCTTTCATATGATTCCCTGCACTCTGCCGAGGGTTTGGTTATGAGTCTTAGTGTCTGCTTTGAAACACTGCTAGGTAGAGTCTTTCAGATGCCTTTTGTGATAGACTCCTGTCATAAGTTCAATGCACATCCCATTTGTCTTTCTAAATGAGGATTAATCACCTTCGCCTGTGTCCACTTTCTTGATTATCTTCTTTAGGTGTGTAGATTTCATTATGTTTATCATGTCTTGTAGGTCTATATAAGCGAGTATATACCAAGTTTGTCTTTCTCCTTCTGGGATACTTCACTCAGAATGATCTTTTCTAGATCCCACCACTTGCCTGCAAATTTCATGATTTCTTCCTTTTTGATTGCTGAGTAGTATTCCATTGTGTAAAAATACCACAATTTCTGTATCCATTCCTCCGTTGATGGACATCTGGGTTGTTTCCAAGTTCTGGCTATTACAAATAAAGCTGCTATGAACATGGTTGAACAAATGTCCTTGTTGTGTACTTGAGCAAATTTTGGGTATATACCTAGGAGTGGTATTATTACTATCTATTGAGATAATATCTAATGAGAAAATCATGTTCCTAAATGATCTTCAGTTCCTCAGATATTTATTCAAGAAACACATTGTTTATTTTATCAGCTATCCAGAACTTTGTGTTTTGGAAAAATAAGCCAAGGCTCTCTTTGAAGTCCAGAGTCAACTGCATATAAGACATTTTTTTTAGATACTATTTCTTAAATATAGAGACTTTCTCCTCAATTATACTTTGGAAGTTGATTCTTAAATCATTGACACCTGAAATTTGACTATTTTAAGGAAACACATGCACACCCACCCCACACCCACCCCTACACAGGAATAGGTGGCTAATACAGTGCGTTTACTAAAACCCAGACTCTTGGGATAGCACAGAGTGCTGTACATTAATACCTTAAGAAATCAAAAGAACCGTTAGTGATTATTAAACGATGTTTGTCTATAAGATAGGAGAATGTGGCAAATATTTATATTACATTTGACAATGTTTGAATTTACCTTCAGGCTAACCCTAAGTGAAGCTTGATTGAGGTTTGCTTTGCCATCTGTGTACACAGTTCTTTTGGTATCCTTGCTTCTTTACTAAATAGCATAAGAAATATCATTGGCAACTTGCCAGAGTAATACTACAGAAAAATCCTCGACACGGCACTCTAACTTTCATAGTATAATTCTCCAGTCAGCTGAATAACGTACTTAATCTTTGAGAATTGTCGCACATGATTCTGACCTGATTAACAAGGCAGAGACATTACTTTATCTCCTTTGCAAGGGAAGAAACAAGACCTTGTGTATAGCACTCAATCATGACCTTGTGAACACCATAGTTAATTGAATAAAGAACATAATAAAATGCCAGTTTACACTGAAAAATGGTGTACTGCATTTTGCAATTAATACAAGAGCAAGGTGACAGTTAATGTATAGGTGTTTTGGTTCAACTTTAGGTCATTGAGGATGTTCTGTTGGTCAATATTACCTTTATTTTCCTCCCCATGAAGGTTGTTAAAGCTTTTTATTACTAGGTCATATGTAGCATAGTGTCATAATAAAGATGAATAAATTATATTCTTTGAATTCTTGCTTTTAGAAAGCCAGCAGGATTTCCTGTGAAGTTCACATTTTTACAGTTTGGAGAATACAGATATTTTACTTAAAATAGGTTTAGCTTTAATTTAGCTTAGGTTTTTTTTTTTTTTTTTTTTTTTTTTTTTTTGCTAGTGAAATAACACTAGCAAATACAGAGAAATAACAGTTTTTGGGTGTGAAAATTTTCAAAATTTTCAACACATGTTCAAATGTGGTTATTGGTAAGTAAATTCCCAACAAATTTCTGCATAAACATGTTGCTGTCCTATGTATGAAAAATGTAATGTCTATTCTGTGTCTACTCAGAACCCTAATAAAATCCACTGTTCAAAAAACAAAAACAGAAAGAAAGACAAAACAAGAAGCAACAGCAAATGTACCTAAATCCTAAATAATCTGTGAACTGTATGAGAATAAATAAAAAGATTTTCAAATCCCCCTTTTTTGAAGGTCTGCCCCATGTAGGTGAAGTTAGCCATAAACATACAATCTTCCAGAGTCAATGTTGCAAGTACTGAGATTACAGACATGAACCACCATGACTAGCTACTTTGATCAATTTTTGTCATTTACTTTTCTAACATTATTATTGCCTGTTAAATTTTGATTGAAAAACTAACAATGACATCTTGCCTGGGTTAAGCTACTCAAGCTCTGAAATATTAGTGGTTTTATATTTCTTTATTCAGGGAATATCACACAAAATATTTATAAGCCCATATTTTGTGGTTTTGCAGCATAACTATGTTACTTCAGAGGCTACTATCCTGGGTAGGGCTGAACTATTGGGCAAAGGCCTTTCAATGAGTCAACCATGAGTAACAGATGGAATTTTTGTCTATGCTGCATCCATTAGAAAGAACCACAATATCTGGAATAATTCTAAGACTAGAAAATTTTGTCTTCCAAGTGTCTGAGATGGTAAGGGAAATTTAAAATGGTGAGAGCTGATAACTGTTATTGCTATTAGAAGGGTATCATAGTTCATTATGAACGGGGCCTGGTAAAGTCACATATAATGTTTTGCTTACTGCTTCCACACTTTATTGGTCTTTTGAGCCTCTGAGCCTACAGACATAAACTCTATAGAACCGGGACATCTTGGTTTTCTCATTAACATTTATAGGCTGCTTAGATTTTGTAAATTTCTACTTATTGAAAGGTTGAGCCAACAATTCAACCTCTAAAATTGTGTTGCTTTTAGTATTACTGAAGATAGAAAATATAGACGGAACATTTATAGAAGAAAATTTGTGTGACAGATGATTTCAAATTATTGCATGTGTAATGGGTGAGACAGATGTCTGTTATTATGAAGTACTGATGATACTCTCTTGGGTGCTTGACATTTGAAGAATCCTTGATGATGATGCTACTACCAGTTTTAGAAAAGCTTCTAAGCAAGAAAACAAATATATATATATTATTTATATATATTTATAATATATATGTTTATATATATATATTTATAATATATATTATTATATATTATATTAAAACTGAACATTGGGAACAGGGATTATCTCTGACATGAACTCAGTGGCATGACCTCTTCCTGAGGGGGAACCGCCTTACCAGGGCACAGAGGAAGACAATGCAGCCAGCCCTGATGAGACCTGATAGACTGGGGTCATAGCAAAACCTCCCCTATCAGTGGATTTGGGGAGGAGATGAGGGAGGGAAGGTGGGATTGGGAATG
This sequence comes from Psammomys obesus, assembly GCF_907164565.1. Lineage (NCBI taxonomy): Eukaryota > Metazoa > Chordata > Mammalia > Rodentia > Muridae > Psammomys > Psammomys obesus. Next base: position 11,117,463 of record NW_026596100.1, on the reverse strand, counting down.
GATGAGGGAGAGGGCTACTGCTGGGATACAATGTGAATAAACTAAAATTAATAAAAGAATTAATTAATTAAAAACTGTATCTTCATTTGCTTACTTAAAATTTATAACAAAATAAAAAAAACAAAAGACCACATTGCACAGAACCTATCCCTGCTGTTAGGTGCATAGGAGATATTTTCTGCCTTAAGATACAAGGCTAGGATGGAAGAAAAAAATCAATTAGCTATCAGCAGAGGGAACCAGATTGGACAAGGCTAATCAAGGCTGCTGACAATGCCTTGGTGAAAGTATACAGAGATGTACAACTTCCCATTGGAACTTTAGTCTATTTCTCCCTTTAAGAGCCTCATCCTCAACTCTCTGAAGCAGAGATATCTCATTAGAAAGCACTGGCCTCCTGTATTCCTCATCTTCATATACCTAAGCATAATATGATCAGGGGTTAGATATCATTGGAATGGGTCTGGAGATCCTCAAGAAGTGGGACAGAATTTTTATGAATTATTTGTTGATTTATAAAAGTCATTATTGTGTTTCCTTATTAATTTAAATAATAAATATTTAAATAATTATTAAATAATAATAAACAGTTTAAATAATTTAAAATATTAACTTAAATAATGAAATAATAATTTAGATAATGATTTAAAAAGATTTTCAATGTGTATGTATACTTCTTGTGAATAATGACAATTATTTCTTCTAAATTTGCTTAGATACTTTCTACTAGCTCTTAATTTTGTTTTAACCCAAAATTTAAGATTATATAAAGGGCCAAGCATGGTGGTGCACCCCTATAATTCCAGCACTCTGAGAGGCAGAGCAGGCAGATCTCTGAGTTCAAGGCCAGCCTAGTCTACAAAGTGAGTCCAGGACAGCCAAGGCTACACAGAGAAATTCTGTCTAGAAAAAAAATAAATAAAAAACAAGAAAACAACAACAACAAAAGATTATATAATGGAAAATCTTTCATTTTCAGCTTTAAATCTTAGCATCATTTACAAAGCTTAGATACAAGAAATTTTCGTTGTTGAAATATAAAGTATTAATAATAGGAGGCATAAATCATGAAATTTCTCCCTAAAAGCTAAAAATGTCCACCTCACTCTCTCCATAGGGTTTGAGGTAACTTGAAGAAAAAGGCTGTCATGCTACACAGGAAGATGAGTCTGGAGTGTGTGTACTTTGTAATTCACATCTAGGTGCACTCTAGTGACTTCCAGAAGAGCTATTTTTAATTCAGGTTTCTTAACATGAGTAGATGGATACACACCAAATCCTGATGGGATTTTGTAACGTGTGTCGAATCTTTAGGACTCATACAAATGCTCCAAAAATTGTTCCTTGATTTCATATTATTAGACTGATTTGATTTCTGCTCAAGACCCAAGAAACAGTACAGAGTAAACATGTTGAGTTGGGTGGGTAGGGAGGACGTAAGATCTGGGTTTTGTTGGTGAGAGGGGAAACTGTGATCAGAACACAGTGCATTAAAAAAAAGAAAAGTGCTTCTCTTGACCCCTGTCATTACCCTTGTACTTATGTAAGTGCTGTGTTCTTATTTATCAGTTTGGTATCAGAATTTTAGCTTAGCAAATCACTCTTTCAAAGATAATGGTATAGTCTTCCACTTAACTGTATTTGAATGATGCTTCACATTAAATATATAAGACTTGCATACTGCTGTTTACATTATTTATAAGTATTTGATATTCTCAATGCTTTAACAGACATTTTAACATTATATATTACATAATTATATATCCTCTTAATTTGAATGTTAGTCATAATTGCATTCCCTTATTAATTTAAGTAATAAATATTTACATAATTACCAAATAAAAATAATTTAATATTTCAAACATTAACTTAAAATAATCAAATAATAATTTAAATAATTATTTTAAAAGGTTTTCAACATGTATTATTATCTCTTATGAATAATGGCAGTTATTGTCTTCTAAATTTCCTTAGATACTTTCTAATACCTCTGGCTTTTTTTTTTTGTTTTGTTTTGACCCAAAGTTTAAGATTATATAAAGAAAAATCCTTGATTTTCTACTTTAAATATTAGCATCATTCATTATGTTATTATTTTTTGTTCATAATTTTCAAAGGTATTTTTGAGAGGTGTTGAGGATTGACTTTTGTGTATTTATATATGCTAAGGAAACACTCTACCACAGAACTGGATCTCCAGATTCCCAAAGTGATTCTTTGTTGTTGTTTCTACATTTTTCTTTCAGTTGCTGGCTCTTTGATTACCCCCACCCTGAGGGAGGAGCAACTGAGAGACCAAAAGATAAATTAGCAGCTATTATTAAGACCTGAAGTAGGTAGTAAAGAAGTCTAGTAATTTCCTGAGGGGAAGAGCCACCTCACTGCATTCTTTCCCCACCCACTAGAGATACAGTTGCTAGGAAACTGGATCATCCCCTTAGGGAGGGACACCTGGTCATTAATGGTCTGAAAAACCTTCCTATAGCCAATCGATTCAAAATGTAGCATTTTGATCAATAGATGCTTGCCAGGCAGGAATTGCCCGTGCCTTGGGCATGCTGGGATGGACCAGAATCTATAAATCACCCAACTAACCTGGATGAAGACCGCTCGACTCCCACCGCTGCAGGGGTGGGGGTGTGTGGGCCCAAGTTGCAGCTTGTAATTTACAATAAAAAAAACCTCATGTATTTACAGCAGAGTCTAGTTATTCCTAGTCTTTTGGGGTTCATGAACTGGGCAGAACACAACCTTGCCAGGCTACAGAATAAGACAATGCAGACAGTCCTGATGAGACCTGATAAACTAGGGTCAGATGGAAGGGGAAGAGGAACTACCATATCAGTGGACTTGGAGAGGGGGATGGGAGAAGATAAGGGAGGAAGGGTGGATTGGGTAGGAATTAGAGATGGGTCTATGGCTGGGACACAAATAAATAAACTGTAATTAATATAAAAATTAACATTTAATTTTAAAAAAATAGATTTTTTTTTCACATAATATATTCTGACTATGGTTTCGTCTCCCCAAGATCTTCCCTACCTTCCCTCTCATCCTAATCTACAACTTTTTATACTCTATCTCACACTGAAAAATAAAAAGGCAACTAAAAGTCAAAACAAATGAGAATAGGAGAAATCTAACAGAACAAAAGAATCAAAGAAAAAGCACAAGAAACACATAGAGACACAGAAACACACAAACTCACATACTCAGCAATATCATAAAAATACAAGATCAGAAACTGTAATATATGTACAAAGGACCCATAAAGTTAAAAAAAAAGGCATTATGAGTCAAAGAACCACCAAAGATGTCACTAAGATTGCTTTTGTGTTGACCAAACAACTGCTGGCATGAGTCTTATCCTTAAGAGTTGTTTGTATCCCCAGTGAGAATCCCTTGTAGAAAAATAGCTTTCATTTGTGCATGGTTATCAATCAGAGAGAGATTCTAGGTTGGGCATGGGGACGTGGATCTACTTTTTCTTTCAATGTTGGGACCCCATCTGACATAGACTTGCACATGCCCTGTGCATGCTACCACAATCTTTGTGAGTCAATATATACATAATTGTGCTGTGTTTAGAAAGTCTTGCTTCCTTGGTATCTTCATCTCATCTGGCTCTTACAGAATTTAATCATTTGGTAAAATGTCAAATATCTCTTTCTCTCTTTTAGAGGAAAGGCACTTGTTGACAAGTTTAATTATTTTCAGGATTTTATGTTGAAGTCATCAAGCCAAGTCTGATTGAGTGTGTAATTCCAGCTAACTGAGAGGCCCAAGAAGGATGATCTAAGTTGTATATTTCTGAGGTGCATAGTGAGTTCAATGTCAGCCTAAGCAGCTTACTGAGATTCTGATTAAACATAAAAAGGAGAAGAAGGGCTGGACGCATAATTAAGTGCAAAAGCAATTATCTGGAGTGTCCTGTTCTTTGTTCAGTCTAGAAAGAAAGGAAGAGAGAGAGTGAGCAAGAAAGGGAAGGGAGAGGGAAAGAGAGAGAGAGGGCAGAAGAAAAAGAGGAAGAAGAGGAATGAAACTTTTTGTATGGGCCCTGACCCTGGGATACAGGGCTACCATAGTGCTTTCTTAGTTCATTGGAACTAAACTCCAGCACCACAGAATTAATATTTTTATTTATAAAGTTATATATAATAGTAATATTTAAACTAGAAGTATATCTTGCAGGGCAAATTCAGACAAATAAAGCTCCAGGGATATTTAATTTGAGATTCACTCCAGAATTCAAGATTATTTTCTATACCATCACTGTAACTCAATGTCCTTCCAAAAACTGTTTGCAAAGAAACTAATGAAGTCCTAAGTTGATATCAAAAGATAGAGACTTCTACAAAGGAATGGATGCTCTTTGATGGTTTTTTCTTTCTTTCTTTCTTTCTTTCTTTCTTTCTTTCTTTCTTTCTTTCTTTCTTTCTTTCTTTCTTTAATTTTGCCACTGAGTTCTAGGATATTTCTTTACTTCATATATGACATCAAATAACATTGTGCTGTATATCTCATAAACTTTAGGACACATGATGTTCAATGAGAGGACTGTGTTGGCTTCATCCAAATATATCTTTGCCAAGGAATTATGTTGTAGAAGAGCAAACACTAAAAAATATTCAAATTCATATTTTTTATTGCAGAGCGAGGTGTATAACGAAAATCAATAGTGCTTTCTTTTTTTATTAATTTTATTTTTTTCTTATCAGTTACATTTTATTAACTCTGTATCCCAGCTATATCCAGCTCTCTCATTCCCTCCCAATCCCACCCTTCCTCCCTCATCTACACCCTGCCCCTTTCCAAGTCCAGTGATAGGGGGGACCTCCTCCCCATTCATCTGACCTTGTTTTATCAGGTATCCTCAGGACTGGCTGCAAAGTCCTCCTCTGTGGCCTAGCAGGACTGCTCCTCCCTTGGGGGGTGGGGAGGTGAAAGAGCCTGCCATTGAGTTCCTGTCAGAAATAGTCCCTGTTCCCCTTACTATGGGAAACCAATTGGTTACTGAGCTACCACGGGCTACATCCGAGCAGAGGTTCTAAGTTATATCCATACATGATCCTTGGTTGAATGTCAGTCTCAGAAATGACCCTGTGCCCAGATATATTTTGTCCTTGTGGAGCTCCTATCCTTTAACCATCATACTAACTCCCCTTCATTCATATGATTCCCTGTACTCTGCCGAAGGTTTGGTTATGAGTCTTTGTATCTGCTTTGAAAACACTGCTAGTTAGATTCTTTCAGATGTCTTCAGTAGACTCCTGTCATACGTTCAATGCACATGCCATCTGTCTTGCTGAACTAGGATTGATCATCTTACCCCATGTCTGCTCTCGTAATTATCTTTTATAGGTGTATAGATTTCATTATGTTTATCATATCATAGGTCTATATAAGCGAGTATATACCATGTTTGTCTTTCTCCTTCTGGGATATTTCACTCAGAATGATCTTTTCTAGATCCCACCATTTGCCTGCAAATTTCATGATTTCCTCCTTTTTGATTGCTGAGTAGTATTCCATTGTGTAAAAATACCACAATTTCTGTACCCATTCCTCCGTTGATGGACATCTGGGTTGTTTCCAGGTTCTGGCTATTAAAAATAAAGCTGCTACAAACATGGTTGAGCAAATGTCCTTATTGCGTACTTGAGCATATTTTGGGTATATGCCTAGCAGTGGTATAGCTGGGTCTTGAGGAAGCACTATTCCTAATTGTCTGAGAAAGCACCAGATAGATTTCCAAAGTGGTTGTACCAGTTTACATTCCCACCAGCAGTGGAGAAGGGTTCCCCTTTCTCCACAACCTCTCCAGCATGTGTTGTCCCTTGAGATTTTCATCTTGGCCATTCTGATGGGTGTGAGGTGAAATCTCAGGGTTGTTTTGATTTGCATTTCCCTGATGGCTAATGAGTTTGAGCATTTCTTTAAGTGTTTCTCTGCCATTTGATATTCCTCTGTCAAGAATTCTCTGTTTAGCTCTGTTCCCCATTTTTTAATTGGATTACTTGGTTTGCTGCTTTTCAGCTTCTTTAGTTCTTTGTATATACTGGATATTAGTCCTCTGTCAGATAAAGGGTTAGTGAAGATTCTTTCCCAATCTGTAGGTAGTTGTTTTGTTTTGATGACGGTATCCTTTGGTTTACAGAAGCTTTTCAGTTTCATAAGGTAACATTTATTGTTTGTTGCTCTTAGAGCCTGTGCTGTTGGTGTTCTGTTCAGGAAGTTGTCTCCTATGCCAATGAGTTCTAGGCTGTTCCCCACTTTTTTTTCTAACAGATTTAGCGTATCTGGTTTTATGTTGAGGTCTGTCTTTCATCCACTTGGACTTCAGTTTTGTGCAGGGTGATAAATATGGATCTATTTTCATTTTTCTGCATGTAGACATCCAGCTGGACCAGAACCATTTTTTGAAGATGCTGTCTTTTTTCCATTGAATGGTTTTGGCTTCTTTGTCAAAAATCAAGTATTCATACTTGTGTGGGTTTATTTCTTGGTCTTCTATGCTGTTGCATTGATCCTCCTTTCTGTTTTTATGCCAATACCATGCAGTTTTTATTACTATTGCTCTGTAGTACAACTTGAGATCGGGGATGGAGATACCTCCAGATGATCTGTTGTTGTACAGGATTGTTTTGGAGATTCTGGGTTTTTTGTTTCTCCATATGAAGCTGAGAATCCTTTTTTCAAGGTCTGTAAAGAATTGAGTTGGTATTTTGATTGGAATTGCATTGAATCTGTAGATTGCTTTTGGCAGGATGGCCATTTTCACAATGTTAATCCTACCAATCCTTGAGCACTGGAGATCTTTCCATCTTCTGAGATCTTCTTCAATTTCTTTCTTCAGAGACTTGAAGTTTTTCTCAAACAGGAATTTCACTTGCTTGGTTAGTGTCAGCCCAAGGTATTTTATGTTATTAGTGGCTATTGTGAAGTGTGTTGTTTCCCTAATTTCTTTCTCGGCCTTTTTGTCTTTGGTATACAGGAGGGCTTCTGATTCTTTTGAGTTGATTTTGTATCCTGCCACTTTTCTGAAAGTGTTCATCAGCTGGAGGAGTTCTCTGGTTGAATTTTTGGGGTAGCTCATATATACTATCATATCATCTGCGAATAGTGACACTTTGACCTCTTCCTTTCCGATTTGTATCCCTTTGATCTCCTTTATTTGTCTTATTACTCTGGCTAGGACTTCAAGTACTATGTTGAAGAGGTATGGAGAGAGTGGGCAGCCTTGTCTTGTCCCTGATTTCAGTGGGATTGCTTTAAGTTTCTCTCCATTGAGTTTGATGTTGGCTATAGGCTTGCTGTATATTGCCTTTACTATGTTTAGATATGTGCCTTGTATCCCTGATCTCTCCAAGACTTTAAACATGAATGGGTGTTGGACTTTGTCAAATGCTTTTTCAGCATCTAAGGAGATGATCATGTGGTTTTTCTCCTTCAGTTTGTTTATGTGGTGGATTACACTGATGGATTTCCATATGTTGAACCACCCTTGCATGCCTGGGATGAAGCCTACTTGGTCATGGTGGATGATATCTTTGATGTGTTCTTGGATTCGGTTTGCAAGTTAATAGTGCTTTCTTTGTTGGGAATTTCCTTCACTGAATTATGTGTGTGGAAAAAGGTAGATATAGTTGAAATTGTTTTTGATCAGTAAAGTAGAAAATTTTTAAGTAAATATGAATGCGAAGTTCTTAGAAGCCCAGCTCCCAACTAACATGGGGACTTTATGTTTATTATGAACGCTTGACCTTACCTTAGGCTTGTTTCCAACCAGCTCTTATTATAAATTATCCTGTTTATACTAATCTACATTCTGCCATGTGGTCCCCTACATCTTAATCTTAGTCCCAGCACTATATCTTCCTGTGTGTCTGGTTAGTGAATCTCCCTTGTATGATTCTTTCTGAGAGTTCCCATCTCTGCCCAGAAATCCTACCTTCCTCTCCTCCCTTTGTTGTTGGCCCTTAAGCTCATTATTAAACCAATCAGAAGGTTGTTAGAGGGAGTGTTTACAGAATATGATGCTGCCAAAGAATAATATTACCATATCCAAACTATTCTCAGCTCTCTGCTGGTACAAAAGTCAGCATTTGCACAATACAGAGAAAATTTTTACACACTGAACAAAAATATCACCTCAACAAATATTTAAATAGATAGCATTGGATTCATATTTCTAACGCTGGACTTGGGATGCTGAGGCAAAAAGCAATGATTTTTGAAGTTAAAATATGGTGCCTGATGACTTCTAGAACAATCTGTCTCAAAAAAAATACTGGCTAATCTGTGATACTTTCATTAAGCAACCAATATTTGTCTACTCAAGATTTAGTGGTAGTTATTCATACCACTCTATGAAGACAAAAATTGTATTGGTGACTTAATCAAGAGAATTCATCTAAGTTTTGGATGTTGGGAGTGATACACATTTGCTGATGAATTGTTCCTGGTAAGGACTCTTTTCCTAATATTCTATCACAGAGCATCCTCATAAAGTTTCTCCTATGCAGGTCCTGGGACTTAGCCTCAGGAAATGAGGGCTGTGCAAGCTCTGGTATCATTTCCTGCATGAGTACCAACACTTTGAGACCAAGCTCCACATTCAACACCTCATATGACCTTCTATAGCCTATAATGGCCCTTGTTCTAAATACCAATAGGACACACATAGGGAAATATACAATGGAAAAAAAAGGACTTCAATATATGACTTTAGAGGTGAGTACACACATAATTAGTGTATAAGATTATAATCCTATTAATAGTTATATATTTAAGTAAATAATTTATAACTTGAAATAAAGTTGAAGATAAAAGTGTTTTCTTCAACACTTTGATGAAACAAAATTCTGAAATGACGAATTAAATCCTAAAAAGTAAGTTTGCAATCCTCCCCTGAGCACATGATGCCTTTAATGGTGATGATTTTGTGCTTACAGCCCAGCACTCAGCACATGATTTAGAGGTAACAGTTTCTATTTACCCTTTGTCTGAGGTTATCATCCAAATATAAGTAGAACATATTTCCCAAGCAGTGCTATCTGCTTTTCATTCTGTCTACGTGTGATGCTATAATTATTGGACACAAGGTCAAGAAAAAGAGCAAACCTCTGTGTGTTTCTACATTTTTTTCCAGGACTTTATTTGGGATCACTTCAGCTGAGAACAGATGAATTACCCCTGTGCAATATAGTTAATAAAGCCTTCTACTTTTGTTGAGTGCTTTGTTATGATTTTTCAATTAGAGCAGAAGTCTTTTTAAAATTAAAAATAAATTCTTCTTTCATTAAGTTCACACATCCTAACCACAGATTTTTTGGTAAGGGCCAGATAGATGACATATTAGTGACAAAAACCCAACATTATATTGATTTTATGTAAATATAAGCATCACTTCCAAGTTTGGAAAACCAGAGGAGGCAGCCAGTGAGGTTATATTATGTAGTTTGTAGTTAATTTACATTTCTAGTCCTTAAAGAAGCTAATGGAATTTCAGCTGAAACTATATTCCATGAATCACAATGGGGAAATAGAGTTAAAATAAAGCATAAATAGAATTAGAAATAAGCTGTTGAGGGAGGAGCAGCCTTGCTAGGCCACAGAGGAGGATATTGCAGCTAGTTCTGAAGATATCTAATAAGCGAGGGTCAGAAGAAAGGGGAGGAAGACCTCCCCTATCAGTGGACTTGGAAAGGGTCAAGGAGGAGATGAGGGAGGGAGGGTGGAATTGGGAGGGAATAAAGGGGGGCTATGGCTGGGATACAAATTAAATAACCTGTGATTAATATAAAAAATAAAAATAGTAAAAAAATTGAATTGAAACCAAAAATGCTTGAAAACAGAGCTTAGGTTAGCTATGTGCTAGACAGTATATATACTCAGTGAGAGAAGATGCAATGGCTAATAAGACAAGCCAGAGTCAGATGAAAGGGGAGGAGGTCCTCCCCAGTCAGTGGACTTGGAAAGGGGCAGGGAAGATTTGAGGGAGAGAGGGTGGGATTGGGAGAGAACGAGGGAGCACGATACAACTGGAATACAGAGTTAATAAAATGTAAATAATAATAATAATAATAATAAAAGACAAGCCATAATTCTCTCAGATTTTCAAATCTAGTTGTAAAAAGAATTATTTACAATTAAATAGTAATTTAGTGAACTGATACATGTCAATTTCATGTCAAGTGCTCTGGAAAAGCAGTATAAGGGTTCAATCTATGTAAGTCTGGAAAAAAGATAAGACATTTTTGACAATTTGAAGTCAGGGTAAGGAAGAGGATATCACAATAAGAAGGGGTAGCATGTCTAATGTCAGAAACACGAAAACACTTAGTATTTTGGAGAAAAAATGTAATTTGTAATTGTTATATATATGAGCATGAACTCTGGATAGTGTATATTTCAGTTTCAACACTTGTGAAATGTGTGTATCTAGCCAAGTAATTATACTGAGATTATCTTCAGGCTTAAATTAAAGATGTTTATAGGTACATAAATGCATTGAAAAATTCTACTAATCATTCATTATATAAGGAAACCTATGAGAAAACGCCATATTTGGAACAGATTAGTCTTGGAATTCTACTTTTGGCAATTCATTATAGAGCTGATAAGTTAAATAATTTTTACTAATGTTTATTTAACCCTAAGATGATGATGTGTATTTAAAATATGTTTGAAAAACAGAATCAGTAAATAGATAAAATAACATTGAGGTACATCATGAGATTTGTAAGATGGATAATAAGCAAGAGTTAATGTCAGATACTGAAAAACATCCCCCGTTTTTTGGAATGTAACATTTTGTCATTCCCATGACTTTGGTATCCATTTCTGGTAAATACCAGATAAGAACAGAGAAAGAAGAACATGAACAAAGAAGAACATCAGCTTTGATTTCTTTGTTTGGCTGTTAATATTTTCTTTGTCTTTTGGGGGAGAGAGTAGAGGTTGCTATTAGCCATGTTTAGTAATTATTAGATTATTGCTTATTTGTAACACTTTTACAGACATCATAGTTAAACAATAACACTGGGAATTCCAATGCCTGAGAACACCTGAGTGAATCTGAGTTGAAGGTACTGGTGCCCTTTCACTGTTAAGAATATTGAGGCAATAGATTTTCCACTGGTGTACAAACAGTTTATCAGACACATATGAGAAGCCATTACTCTGTCTCAGTTTTCTATATCCTTGACTATTTTTTTATTAAAAGACATTTACTTATTTAAAAAAAAAGAAAGAAAGAAACTATTAAAACAGGTAATGAGAAGTTATCCTCTGTAAGATGCTACTTTTACAGCCCTTTAGGGCTTGAGACTTATTCTCTGTTCTCTGAACCAGAGTACATAACACAATAGCTTTCCAGGGGCAGAGGTAGGTTCCATTGCAAGAATACAGCCAGTTCAAAAAGTTTCTGATTTCCAGTTTTGGAACTCAACTGACATATTCTGTTCATTGAACTAATAATGCTCTAAGGTTTTAGGTGCTTAAATTTTTAATGACTGTTTATTATCTTTAATTTTTTAGTGTCAGAAAATGTCTCATTGTGGGTGGGTTGTGATATCCAGTAGAAATGACAATGTATGACATAATTTAGATGAAGATTACCCTAAGGAGTAGGAACTGAATAGAGTCATAATACATAAATACATGAAGTTTCATTTAGATTTCTGGAAAAGCTTTTGTTTCTTGATTCAATGGAATGGCTTTTACAAATATAATCAATATAAAATATTAGTAGAAGCAAGAAACATAGAGTACTGTAGGAAAAGTCATGAGCTACATTTGGGATGACCCTTTGTAAGTTACAATAACTGGATAGTAATTTACATCTTACACAATAAATGCCCTCTCACTGTGTTTTAAATTCAGAAATCAGGCACTTCGGCAAACATTACATTGTTAACTTGTGGTAGCTTTAGTGTACATATTTCTTTAATTTTAATAATATCTAGACTATAAGTTAGATATATTTTCTGGTAGGCAGACAGACAGAGAGGGTAATCTGTCTAAGGAAAAAAGGTGGCAAACCTTTAAGATGACTGGCTTGTTCTTGATCCTTTTGATCTGATACAAAAGCCTGGCAGATTAAAACAAAGGTGTTGCAAGCCTTTTCTCCCAACAGCAGGATCCTGGCTAGTGGACTGGCTCAACAAGTTCTTTATAACACTGTTGTGAGCCAACCAAGCATGTTCTTTTATTTTTAATTTTTAATTTATTGTTTATTACAGTTTATTCACTTTGTATCCCAGCTGTGGCCCCTTCCTTCATCTCCTCCCAGTCTCACCCTCCCTCTCTCTTCTCCCCATATGCTCCTCCCCTAGTCCACTCTTAGGGGAGCTCCTCCTCCCCTTCCATCTGACCCTAGCTTATCAGGTCTCATCAGAACTGGATGCATCATTTTTCTCTGTCGCATGGTAAGGCTGCCCCCCCCCCAGAGGGAGGTGAACAGAGAGCCAGCCACTGAGTTCATGCCAGAGACAGCCCTACCCCTTAGTAGGGAACCTACTTATAGACTGAGTCTATGGGCTACATCTGGGCAGGGGTTTTAGGTCCTTGGTTGGAGTATCAGTCTCTGAATGGCTCCCAGGGCCCAGTTCTTTTTGGTTCTGTTGGTTTCCTTTTGGAGCTCTTGTCCCCTCCAGAATTTTCCAACTCCCCCTTCTTTCATAAAATTCCATGCCCTCTGCCCAAAATTTGGCTATGAGTCTCAGCTTCTGAAAAACTCATTATTTAGTACTATTCATTCCAATCTATGAACACTACATTCCTTCTTTTATTTAATCTTAAAAAAAATTTAATTATAGCCCTAAAATTTTCACTACAAATTCTGTGCAATTTATAAAAAAATAATTTTGGGGTGTTGTAGTTCATGTTGTGGTTTTAAATTCAAATACTATTTGTTTTCACTGGAGAATTCACTCAACCATTAAAAACTAGGCTCACAACTATATCATATTTATGGCATATAGGACAACAATTAAGTCTTGCATGTTATTCTCTGTTCTGTAAGTTTACTACCATCACTTATTGGTCCTTAGAGGTTTTCTTAAATTATTTGTGAATTTTGACACAATGGGATATTACTCAGCAATAAAAAACAAGGAAATCATGAAATTTGCAGATAAATGGAGGGAACTGGAAAAGACCATTCTAAGAGAGGTATCCCAGAACAGAAAGACACATAGGGTATATACTCACTCACAAGTGGATATTAGCCATATAATATAGGATAAACATACTAAAATCTGTATACCTAAAGAAGTTAAGCAAGAAGGAGGACCCTAGGGAAGACACTTAATCTGTACACCTAAGGAAACTAATCAGGAAAGAGGAATCTGGCTAAGATGATCAATCCCCTTCAGAAAGGCAAATAGGATGGACATCAGAAGAGGGAGAAAACAGGGAACAGGACAGGAGCCTACCACAGAGGCCCTCTGAAAGGCTCTAACCTGCAGGGTATTGAGGCAGATGCTGAGACTCATAGCCAAACTTTGGGCAGAGTGTGGGGAATCTTATGAAAGAAGTGGGAGCCAGTAAGACCTGGAGAGGACAGGAGCTACACAAGGAGAGCAATAGATCCAAAAAGTCTGGGCACAGGGTTCTTTCCTGAGACTGATACTCCAGTCAAGGACCACTCATGGATATTGCCTGGAACTCCTGTACAGAGGTAGCCTATGGCAATTCAGTGTCCAAGTGGTCTCTGACATGAACTGATTGGCCTGCTTTTTGATCACCTGTCCCTGAGGAAGGAACAGCCTTACCAGGCCACAGAAGAAGACAATGCAGCCATTCAATGATGAGACCTGATAGACTAGGATCAGAGAGAATAGGAGGAAGACTTCCCTTATCAGTGGACTGGGAAAGGGACACAGGTGGGGAAGAAGGAGGGTGAGATTGGAGGGGAGGAGAGAGGGAGGTATAGCAGGATACAAAGTGAATAAATTGTAAATAATAAAAATAAAAATAATTTAAAAAATAAAATAAATTAAATTTTAGTTATATGAAAGATAAAACAAGAAATTTATTTTGTCTTTGAGATAAAATTTGAGATACTTCAATATGTATACATTGTATGATACTTAAATCAAGCAATCATGCCATTTATAAATAGCAACAATGATTTCTTGCTTCTGAATTGGCATGCATTTACCTTTCCATTCCTTGTTTTGTTTACTATTTATATTATTTGAAAAGCAATAGTAAGAGGTAATTTTTGTCATATTTCCAATGTGATGTGGAGTCTATCCATATAGCCATTATGTATGTGTATTATATAACTTATGAAATATTCCTTATCATTTCAAAATTCATTCTTCCATTCTTCTTTTGTTAAGAGTTACTAACTTTATCAAATAGAAATGAGTTAGGTTATACTGTTTTCCTAAGATCACTTATTTTAGCTGGTTAATTTAAGAAATTTTATTGCATTTTAAGATAAAAATATGTCTCAAATATTAGGAATTAATCTCCCATGACCACGTGTAAATGGTTTATACTTTGATTTATTTTATTTACAGAATGTTTTTGACTTTTGAATATTCACTCATAGATTCTGTTGATGAGTTCATTTAACTAAATAAATATATATGGTTTTGGCAGTAAGATAATGTTAACATCATACGTTCAAAATGGTTTTACTTATGTTTACTGGACAAGATCATATTTAAGGAGTGACTTTTTAATTGTTAAATCAAAATTTATATTTAATAATTTTAAAGTTTTCTTTCAAGGTCTGTAAAGAATTGTGTTGGTAATTTGATGGGAATTGCATTGAATCTGTAGATTGCTTTTGGTAAGATGCCCATTTTTACTATGTTAATCCTGCCAAGTCACGAGCATCATAGATTTTTCTATCTTCTGGTATCTTCTTCTATTACTTTCTTCAGAGAATGAAAGTTTTTTTTTTTTTATACAGTTCTTTGACTTGGTTGGTTAGGGTTACACCAACGTACTTTATGTCCTTTGTGGCTATTGTGAAGGGTGTTGTTTCTCTAATTTCTTTCTCAGCCCTTTTGTCTTTTATATAAAGGAGGGCTACTGATTCTTTGAGTTGATTTTTTATCCAGCCACTTTGGGGTCACTCATGTATACTATCATATAATCTGCAAATAGTGATACTTTGACTTCTTCTTTTCCAGACTAAATTCCCTTGATATCCTTTAATTGTCTTATTGCTCAAGCAAGGACTTCAAGTACTGTGTTAAAGAGGTATGGAGAGAGTGGACAGCCTTGCCTTGTCCCTGATTTCAGTGGGATTGTTTTCAGTTTCTCTCCATTTATTTGATATTGGCTATAGGCTTGTTATATATTGCCTTAACTATGTTTAGATAAGTGCCTTGTATCCATGATCTCTCCAGGATTTAAACAAAATTGGAATAAGAAGTAACCCATAATTGCTAAAACAATACTCTATTATAAAAGATTTTCTAGAGGTATCTCTATACCTGATCTCAAGCTGTAGTATAGAGCAACAACAATAAAAACTGCATGGTACTGGCAAAGAAACAGAATGGTGGATCAGAAGACAGAAATTGAACAGAGGACCCAGAAATAAAACCACACCCTTATGGAACCCTGATTTTTTGACAAAGATGCCAAAACCATACCATGGAAAAAAGATACCATCTTTAACAAATGATGCTGAACTAAATGGATGTCTACATGTAGAAAAATGCAAATAGATCCATACTTATTACCTTGCACAAAACTAAAATCCAAGTGTATCAAAGATCTCAATATAAAAACAGACATGATAGTCCTGTTAGAAGAAAAAGTAGGGAAGAGCCTTGAATTTATTGGCACAGGAGACAACTTCCTAAACCAAACACCAACGGCACAGGCTCTAAGATCAACATTCAATAAATGGGACCTCACGAAACTGAAAAGCTTCTGTAAAGCAAAGGACACTCTAATTAAACAAAACAACAGCCTCTAAATTGGGAAAGGTACTTCACCAACCCTATATCTGACAGAGGGCTAATATCCAGAATATATAAAGAACTTAAGAAGTTAAACAGCAGAAGTTAAATCAAGTAACTCAATCAAATATGGGGTACAGAGCTAAACAGAGGATTCTCAATAGAGGAGCACTGAATTGCAGAAAAACACTTAAAGAAATGCTCAACATACTTAGTCATCAGGGAAATGCAAATCGAAGTGACCCTGAGATTTCACCTGACACCCACCAGAATGGCTAAGTTCAAAAACTCAAGTGACAACACATGCTGGAGAGGTTGTGGAGAAATTCAACTGCTGGTGGGAATGTAAACTTGTACAACCATTCTGGAAAGCAATCTGGTGCTTTCCCAGACAAATAAGAATAGTGCTACCTCAAGACTCAGCTATACCACTTCTAGGCATATTTCCAAAAGATCAGCAAGGTCATTTGTTCATCCATGTGCATAGCAGCTTTATTTGTAATAGCCAGAAGCTGGAAACAACCCAGATGTCCCTCAGTTGAAGAAAGAATACAGAAGTTGTGGTACATTTACACAATGGAATACTACTCATCAAAACAAAGTAATCATGAAATTTGCAGGCAAATGCTGGGATCTAGAAAAGATCATCCTGAGTGAGGTATCCCAGAAACAGAAAGACGCACATGGTATATCCTCACTTATAAGTGGATATTAGACATATAATATAGGATAACCATACTAAAATCTGTACACCTAAGGAAGCTAATCAAGAAAGAGGACCCTGGGTAAGATGTTCAACCTTCCTTCAAAAAAGCAAATGAGATGGACATTGGACATCGGAAGAGGGAGAAAACAGGGAACAGGACATGAGCCTATCAAAGATGGCCTCTGAAAGACTCCACCCAGCAAGGTATCAAAACTTATGCTGAGATTCATAGCCAAACTTTGGGGAGAGTGCAGGGAATTTTATGAAAACAGGGGGAGATAGAAAGACCTGGAGGGAACAGGAGCTCCATGAGGAGAGCAACAGAACCAGAAAATCTGGACACAGGGGTCTCTTACGAGACTAATACTCCAAACAAGGACCATTCATGGAGATAACTTAGAATCCCTGCACAGATGTAGCCCATGGCAACTCAGTGTCCAAGAGAGTTCTCCAATAATAGGAACAAGGACCCTCTCTGACATGAACTCATGGACTGTCTCTTTGATCCCTCCCCCTAAGGGGGGATCAACCTTACCAGGCCACAGAGAAAAACTATGCAGACAGTCCAGATGAGACCTGATAGACTAGTGTCAGATGGAAGGGGAGGAGAACCTCCCCTATTAGTGGACTGGGGTAGAGGCATAGGAGAAGATGAAGGTGTGAGTGTGGGATTGGAAGGGAATGGAGGAGTGGGCTACAGCTATGATACTAAGTGAATAAACTGTAATTAATAAAAATAAAAAAATTAGAAATGAAAAGAACCGAGGCGGGGCAAGATGGCGGCGCTGGGAGGACTCTCATTCTGAGTAGCTGCACAACAGGATTGACACAGTGACCAGCAATCAGAACTCGCGGCCATAAAACACAAGTGATTGTGTTTTACAGGTGAGAGGATACCCCACGGTGGGGGATTCAATCAGCTTTAACTCACCTGGCTAAACTGTGGAAGAGATCCTGGTTCCGCCAGGCGCTTGGTCGCCAGCCCAGAGCTACACGCCAGCACGATCTGGTCACGGTCCCAGACTGAACTGTGGGCTCACAACACCATAGACTGGATTTCCCAGTCAAGAGATAACCCCACGGAGCAGCAAACAATTGGGACCGACCTCAGGTTACCCAGACATCCCCTGGAAAAGACTCGGGTTCCGCGGGTGCCCCAAGAACGAGACCGGACCCAGAGCCGGGACACAGGCCCCTGCATGGAGCCCTGACTGCACGCCTGATTCGCCGCCTCAGATAGAACTGTGGGCACCAGGGCACCAGGGCACCAGACTGCGTGTCTCTGGCAGGAGGAAATCCCCAGCGGAGGGGGTAAGCAGCTCTAACGCTTAGGACACCCAGCACCAAAACACTTCCTGGACTGATAGACTCTAGTACAGGCAGGAACGCTGTGCTCTGCCACCATTATTGAGTTCCCCTAGGGCACTGGGACACACAGCTGCATCCTCAGACCTACAAAAGCCAGAGAGCCATTACAGCAGCCCTCAGATACTGTGCCAAGGATCAACCAGTTATCCCTAGCTAGACTGTCAAAACTGTGAGAATCCCTGGTCCTTCAAGAGGGCTGCACCCACAGCGTCTGGACCAGAGCAGTGCCTGCAGCCGCCATCCCAGACAGAGACACACAGCTTCTGGTTCAGAGTGAGGCACCCAGCCTCCAGACCAGAGCAGTGCCCCCAGGCGACAACTCAACCTAGGTGCACATCCTCCAGGCCCAGAGCAGAGGAATCAGCCTGTGGCCCAGAGACTTGCTGAGTGTACCTTCCACTTTCCCGGACAGAACTGTGTGCCCCAGGATAACAGACTGAGTTTCCCTGTTGGGAGAAAACCCCACAGCTAGGGAATCAGCAGGTTCTTCAAGAGGACTGTACCTGGAAATTTAGTGAGCAGCAGCACACTAAATTTATAACAAGAAACACAGCAGTGGGGCAGCTGTCTTGAGAAATTTGATGGGTAAGAGGAGATCCCCCCCGGCCTAACATAGACCACAGCTACGACTCAGGGCTATAAACCTGAGGTGAGCAGTGGCAACTCCTGAGAAACACTGGCCATACAGTGACCATAACCAAAAAGCAGAGAAGGACTCCTTCAGGAAAAAATCATCTTCCGGCCAAGGGGATACTCCCTACCTCAGGACTCCAGAAAGCACAGAAACTAACAGCCAACACCTAAATCAGCCCAATGGGTAGAGGTCAGCGTAAAGGCTCAACCAACAAAAGACAGAGCAATAGGGCATCTCCAGAACCCAGCCATCCAGGGGCGAACAGCCCTGAACAATGCAGCATAATAGAAAATCAAGAAGATGACCTTACATCTATGTTGATGAAGAGGATAATAGAGGAAACAAATAAAATACATAAAGAATTAGAGGAAGATAAAACCAAATAGATCATGGCTATCCGTAAAGAAATGGAGGAAGATAAAGACAAGCAGATTAGGGCCATCCGTGAAGAAATATGGGAAGATGCAGCCAAACAGCTTGTGGCCTTCAGAGAAGAAATAATTAAATCACTGAAAGAAATAAAAGAGACAGAGTTGAAGGAACTAAAAGAAAAAGAGGAAAAGACAAGCAGACAGGTGGAAGAAGTAAACAAAACAACTCAAGACCTGAAGATAGAACTAGAAAAATTAAAGAAAACACAAATGGAGGAAATAATGGAGAGGAAGAATTTAGGGAAGAAAACAGGAACTACAGAGGTAAGCATAACCAACAGAATACAAGAAATGGAAGAAAGAATCTCAGGTGTAGAAGATACAATGGAAGAAATCGATGTATCTGTCAAAGAAAATGTTAAATCCAAAAAATTCCTGACACAGACCGTCCAAGAAATCCAAGACAATATGAAAAGACAAAACCTAAGACTAATAGGTATAGAGGAAAAAGAAGACTCCCTTCTCCAAGGCCCAGAAAATATTATCAACAAAATCATTGAAGAAAATTTCCCCAAGTTAAGGAGAAGCCAATAAGGATACATGAGGCCTACAGAACACCCAACAAATTTGACCAGAAAAGAAAATCCTCCCGCCACATAATAATCAAAACAGTAAGTATACAGAACAAAGAAAAAAATACTAAAAGCTGCAAGAGAAAAAGGCCAAGTAACATATAACGGCAAACCCATTAGAATCACACCTGACTTTTCAACAGAAACTATGAAAGCCAGAAGGGCCTGGACAGATATCATGCAGACCCTAAGAGAACACAGATGTCAACCCAGGCTACTATACCCTGCAAAACTCTCAGTTCTCATGGACAGAGAAAACAAGATATTCAATGACAAAAACAAATTTCAACAATACCTACACACAAATTCAGCATTACAGAAGACACTGGAAGGGAAAATACAACCCAAGAAAATTAGCTTCTCTCAAGAAAGCACAGGAAATAATTAACCTTACTACAGCAAAACAAAAAGCAACCAAGCACACAACCTTATGAACACAGCCAACATCAAAATCAAAGGATCTAACAGCCACTGGTCATTAATCTCTCTCAACATCAATGGACTCAACTCTCCAGTAAAAAGACACAGATTAACAGAATGGATACGTAAACAAAACCCAGCAATCTGTTGCATACAAGAAACACACCTAAGACACAAAGATAGACATTACCTGAGGGTAAAAGGTTGGAAGAAGACTTTTCAAGCAAATGGACCCAAGAAACAAGCAGGAGTAGTCATTCTAATATCTGATAAAATAGACTTTCAACCAAAGTTAATAAAAAGAGATGAGGAAGGACACTTCATACTCATCAAGGGAAAATTCCACCAGGAAGACATCACAATCCTGAATATCTATGCCCCAAATACAAGAGCACCCACATTTGTAAAAGAAACATTGATAAATTTAAACCACATATACATCCCCACACATTAATAGTGAGAGACTTCAACACCCCACTCTCAACAAAGGACAGGTCAACAAAACAGAAATTAAACAAAGAAACAATATCTCTGACAGAGGTCATGAATCAAATGGACCTCACAGACATCTACAGAACTTTACACCCAAACACAAAAGAATTTACCTTCTTCTCAGCACCTCCTGGAACCTTCTGCAAAATAGACCATATCGTTGGTCACAAAGCAAGCCTCAACAGATACAAGAAGACTGAAATAATCCCTTGTATCCTGTCTGATCACCATGGAATAAACCTGGACTTCAACAACAACAGAAATAGCAAAAAGCCTACACACACATGGAAACTGAACAACTTGTTACTAAATGACAGCTGGGTCTGGGAAGAAATAAAGAAAGAAATTAAAGCCTTTCTAGAACTCAATGAAAATGAAGATACAACATACTCAGACTTGTGGGACACAATGAAAGCAGTGCTAAGAGGAAAGTTCATAGCACTAAGTGCCTTCAAGAAGATTCGAGACAGCTCATTCAAGCAACTTAAAGGCCCACTTAAAAACCCTAGAAAAAGAAGAAGCAGACACACTAAGAAGGAGTAGACGGCTGGAAATAATCAAACTCAGGGCTGAAATCAATCAATTAGAAACAAATAAAACAATTCAAAGAATCAATGAAACCAAGAGCTTGTTCTTTGAGAAAATCAACAAGATCAACAAACCCTTAGCCAAGCTAACTAAAAGGCAGAGAGACACCACTCAAATCAACAAAATCAGAAATGAAAAGGAGAACATAACTACAGACACTGAGGAAATCCAAACAATCATTAGGACTTACTTCAAAAGTCTATATGCCACAAAATTTGAAAATCTAAATGAAATGGACAATTTTCTTGATCAATTTGACGTACCAAAGCTGAATCAGGACCAGGTAAATCAATTAAATAGTCCTATATCCCCCAAAGAAATAGAAGCAGTCATCAAAAGTCTCCCAGCCAAAAAAAGCCCAGGACAAGATGGCTTCAGCACAGAATTCTACCAGACCTTCAAAAAAGAGCTAACTCCAATTCTCTTCAAACTATTCCACAAAATAGAAACAGAAGGAACATTACCAAACTCATTCTATGAAGCCACAGTCACCTTGGTACCTAAACCTCACAAAGACTCAACAAAGAAAGAGAATTTCAGGCCAATCTCCCTTATGAACATTGATGCAAAAATAGTTACCAAAATACTTGCAAACCGAATCCAAGAACACATCAAAGATATTATCTACTATGACCAAGTAGGCTTCATCCCAGGTATGCAGGGGAGGTTCAATATACAGAAATCCATCAATGTGATCCACCATATTAACAAACTGAAAGAAAAAAAACCACATGATAATCTCCCTAGATGCTGAAAAAGCATTTGACAAAATCCAACATCCATTCATATTTAAAGTACTGGTGAGATCAGGGATAAAATGCACACATCTAAACATAGTAAAGGTGATATACAGCAAGCCTATAGCCAACATCAAACTGAACGGAGAGAAACTTAAAGCAATCCCACTGAAATCAGGGACAAGACAAGGCTACCCACTCTCTCCATATCTCTTCAACTTACTTCTGGAAGTCCTTGCTAGAGCAATAAGACAGTTGAAGGAGATCAAGGGGATACAGATTGGAAAGGAAGAAGTCAAATTATCACTATTTGCAAATGATATGTTAGTATATATGAGTGACCCCAAAAACTCTACCAGGGAACTCTTACAGCTGAGAAACATCTTCAGCAAAGTGGCCGGATACAAAATTAAGTCAAAAAAATCAGTAGCACTCCTGTATACAGAAGACAAAAGGGCTGAGAAAGAAATTAGAGAACAACACCATTCACAATAGCCACAAATGACATAAAGTACCTTGGTGTAACCCTAACCAAGAAAGTCAAAGACTTGTATGAAAACAATTTCAAGTCTCTGAAGAAAGAATTAGAGGAAGATATGAGAAGATGGAAAGATCTCCCATGCTCATGGCTTGGCAGGATTAACATAGTAAAAATGGCCATCTTACTAAAAGCAATCTACAGATTTAATGCAATTCCCATCAAATTGCCAACACAATTCTTTACAGACCTGGAAAGAAAAATTCTCAACTTCGTATGGAATAACAAGAAACCGAGAATTGCTAAAACAATCCTCTACAATAAAAGATCTTCTGGAGGTATCTCCATCCCTGATTTCAAGCTGTACTATAGAGCAACAGTTATAAAACTGCATGGTACTGGCATAGAAACAGAATGGTGGATCAATGGAATCGAACAGAAGACCAGAAATAAACCCACACACTTACAGACACCTGATTTTTTTAAAAAGATACCAAAACCATACAATGGAAAAAAGATAGTATCTTCAACAAATGGTGCTGGTCCAACTGGATGTCTAAATGTAGAAAATTGAAAATAGATCCATAATTATCAACCCTGCACAAAACTGAAGTCCAAGTGGATCAAAGACCTCAACATAAAACCAGACACATTAAATGGGCTAGAAAAAAAAGTGGGGAATACCCTAGAACTCATTGGTACAGGAGAAAAGTTCCTGAACAGAACATCAACAGCCCAGGCTCTAAGAGCAACAATCAATAAATGGGACCTCATGAAATTGAAAAGCTTCTGTAAAGCAAAGGACACCGTCATCAAAACAAAGCGAATGCCTACAGATTGGGAAAGAATCATCACCAACCCTTTATCTGACAGAGGACTCATATCAATATATATATAAACTAAACAAGCTGAAAAGCAATAAACCAAGTAATCCACTTAAAAAATGGGGAACAGAGCTAAAGAGAGAATTCTCTGCAGAGGAATATCGAATGGCAGAGAAGCACTTAAAGAAATGCTCAACCTCATTAGCCATTAGGGAAATGCAAATCAAAACAACCATGAGATTTCCCCTTACACCTATCAGAATGGCCAAGATGAAAAACTCAAGGGATAACACATGCTGGAGTGGTTGTGGAGAAAGGGGAACCCTTCTCCACTGCTGGTGGGAATGTAAACTCTTACAACCACTCTGGAAATCAATCTGGCGCTTTCTCAGACAACTAGGAATAGCGCTTCCTCAAGATCCAGCCATACCACTCCTAGGCGTATACCCAAAAGAGGCACAAGTACACAAAAAGGACATTTGCTCAACCATGTTTGTAGCAGCTTTATTTGTTTTTTTTTAATTTTATTTTTTTCTTATCAGTTACATTTTATTAACTCTGTATCCCAGCCGTGTCCAGACCCCTCATTCCCTCCCAGTCCCTCCCTTCCTCCCTCATCTCCTCCGTGCGCCTTGCCAAGTCCACTGATAGGGGGGACCTCCTCCCCATTCATCTGATCCTGTTCTATCAGGTATCTTCAGGACTGGCTGCAAAGCTCTCCTTTGTGGCCTAACAGGACTGCTCCTCCCTTGTGGTGGGGGGAGGCCAAAGAGCCAGTCATTGAGTTCCTGTTAGAAATATTCCTTGTTCCCCTCACTATGGGAAGCCAATTGGTTACTGAGCTACCACAGGCTACATCTGAGCAGAGGTTCTAGGTTATATCCATACATGGTCCTTGGTTGAATGTCAGTCTCAGAAAAGAACCTGTGCCCAGATATATTTGGTCCTTGTGGAGCTCCTATCCTTTCCCCATCAGACTAACTCCCCTTCTTTCTTATGATTCCCTGTACTCTGCCAAAGGTTTAGTCATGAGTCTTTGATTTGAAAACACTGTTAGTTAGAGTCTTTCAAATGTGCTCAGTAGACTCCTGTCAATGTTCAATGCACATCCCATCTGTCTTTCAAAACGAGGATTGATAATCTTACCCCATGTCTGCTCTCTTGATTATCTTTTTTAGGTGTATAGATTTCATTATGTTTATCATATCTTCTAGGTCTATATAAGTGAGTATATACCGTGTTTGTCTTTCTCCTTCTGGGATATTTCACTCAGGATGATCTTTTCTAGATCCCACCATTTGCCTGCAAATTTCATGATTTCCTCCTTTTTGATTGCTGATATGTATTCCATTGTGTAAAAATACCACAATTTCTGTACCCATTTCTCCTTTGATGGACATCTGGGTTATTTCCAGGTTCTGGCTATTACAAATAAAGCTGCTATAAACATGGTTGAGCAAATATCCCTCTTGTGTACTTGAGCAAACTTGGGTATATACCTAGCAGTGGTATAACTGGGTCTTGAGGAAGCACTATTCCTAATTGTCTTAGAAAGTGCCAGATAGATTTCCAGAGTGGTTGTAACAGTTTACATTCCCACCAGCAGTGGAAGAGGGTTCCCCTTTCTCCACAACCTCTCCAGCAAGTGTTGTCCCTTGAGTTTTTCTTTTTTTTTTTATTATAATCTTTTATTTATTTTTTATTAATTACACTTTATTCATTTTGTATCCCCCCATAAGCCCCTCCCTCCTCCCCTGCCGATCCCACCCTCCCTCCCCTTTCTGCATGCATGCCACTCCCCAAGTCCACTGATAGGGGAGGTTCTCCTCTCCTTTCTGATCTTAGTCTATCAGTTCTCATCAAAAGTGGCTGCATTGTCCTCTACTGTGGCCTGGTAAGGCTGCTCCCCCCCCCAGGGGGAAGTGATCAAAGAGCAGGCCAATCAGATTATGTCAGAGGCAGTCCCTCTTCCCATTACTATGTAACCCACTTGGACACTGAACTGCCATGGGCTACACCTGTGCAGGGGTTCCAGGTCATCTCCACAAATAGTCCTTGGTTGGAGTATGAGTCTCTGGGAAGTTCCTTGTGTTCAAATTATCTTGTTCTGTTGCTCTGCTTGTGGAGTTCCCGTTCCCTCCAGCTCTTACTATTTCCCACTTCTTACATAAAATTCCATTCACTCTGCCCATCAGTTGGCCATCAGGCTCAGCATCTGCTTTGACAGTCTATACTGCAGAAGCTTTCAGAGGCCCTCTGTGGCAGGTTTCAAGGTGGTTTCCTGTTTTCTTCTGGCTTTCAGAGGCCCTCTGTAGCGGGTTCCGAGGTTGTTTCCTATTTTCGTTTTCTTCTGATGTCCATCCTCTTTGCCTTTCAGGATGGGGATTGAACATTTTAGTTAGGGTCCTCTCTTTTGCTTAGTTTGTTTAGATGTACAGCTTTTAGTGGGTTTATTCTATATTGTATGTTTATATGAGTGAGTATATACCGTGAGTGTCTTTTTGCTTCTGGGTCAATTCACTCAGGATGATCCTTTCCAGGTCCCACCATTTACCTGCAAATTTCATGATTTCCTTATTTTTCATTGCTGAGTAATACTCCATTG
>NW_026596100.1:11091166-11091573 GCF_907164565.1 Psammomys obesus | reverse complement strand
TTTGCCTTTCAGGATGGGGATTGAACATTTTAGTTAGGGTCCTCTCTCTTGCTTAGTTTCTTTAGATGCACAGATTTTAGTGGGTTTGTCCTATGTTGTATGTCTATATGAGTGAGTATATACCGTGTGTGTCTTTTTGCTTCTGGGACAACTCACTCAGGATGATCCTTTCCAGGTCCCACCATTTACCTGCAAATTTCATGATTTCCTTATTTTTCATTGCTGAGTAATACTCCATTGTATAGATGTACCACAGTTTCTGCATCCATTCTTCAGTTGAGGGGCATCTGGGTTGTTTCCAGCTTCTGGCTATTACAAATAAAGCTGCTACAAACATGGTTGAGCAAATGTCCTTTTTGTGTACTTGAGCCTCTTTTGGGTATATGTCTAGGAGTGGTATGGCTGGA